>NW_027502714.1:0-53413 GCF_021521415.1 Bidens hawaiensis | reverse complement strand
CTTTCATTTCGTAAATTGTAAATAAAAAAAAATCATTTATTAATATTAAATATAAAACTTTAAGTCGTTAAAATCTTTTCGTTAATACATTAATTATAAAATTCGATTTGTAATCTTTAGCTCAAGTTTTTCCGAACATGTAAGCGTCGTGTCGTTACCGTTAAAATAATAATATCATAACAATACCCAAGTATTCATTAAAACATAGATATTAATATAATAATCAAAAGCTACAAAAATTAATAAAATATTAACTAACTCTCCATAAGTTTATGCAATAGTTAACCCCGTTAGAGTTTCAATTAAGCCTCGTATTATATTTATATTAGCTAGTGCGGATCGCCCATTTCGGCTTTTGTGACGCTTTCGGTTCTTTTGCCGTTTTCAATCTCTTCACTTTCGGATTGCCTTATCACATCCATTTCTAAGGTGAGTTTCTCACACCCCTTTTTACTTTTTTTTATTACTTGTGGGGGTAGTATATGTATCCTATCAAACTTCAAGATTTACAGTTTTGCTTACAAACTACAATTCATATCATGGACTTGTGTGCTTACTTGCTTATTTGTTATATACGTGGATTTCAAGTGGTTGCCTCAATAAGTATGATCATACGCCCCCCCCCCCCCCCCTTTGCACTTAGGTCCATTTGTATCGAGTGGAAAAAGGGACCTCATATCCGAGTATGTTGGTAGCCCCAACTGGAAAGGACCTTCGTTTGTTCTTTACACTCAGGTCCATTGCATCGAGTGTAAAGAACCCTTATGTGCTCATTTCACAAGTTTCATGGAATTGTATGATTTTTTACGTATTATATCAAACTGTGGGAATCTCACCAGCTATGTTTCGTAGCTGACTTTATTTTTATACATATGCTACAGGTGTAGAGATATGAGGATGAATGTTAGAAGATACATAACATGCTTATAGGATATTCAAAGAACAACTTATCGTTTCGCTTATTTATATGTTTAAAATTTGTATTATTTGATAAACTTGTGTTACATGATGATTTAAATGAAATAATGTTATTATGGTCACCTAATAGTGTCACGTGTGTTTGAGCAATCTGTACGTCACATTCAGGCGTTTCCGCTTTAGCCGGGGTGTTACATTACATATAAAAAACGAATTGATTTTCATTTCTCTTTAGATTTGTTTCTTAAAAGAAAACCAACCAAAATATAAATGTATTGAAACACGACATTAAGGTAACTTGATTTGATGATATTCAAAAATATCTGTGCACATACAATTATTATGTTCATTGATTCCTAGTTTTGAGAGAAATAGACATTGTATTTTAGTCTTCTAGAGTAGAAACATTTTTTTGCTGCAATTGAAAACTATTGCGTATGCTTAAGTTATTATAATAATTGCATCAAAAATAACATGAAGTGCTATATATTATTAAATCAATCCTTTATTTTGAAAGAAAAAAAAAAACAACTGCAATCGAAATTCAGAAAACATTGGGTCTCTTTATTTTGGATTATAGGCACTACTCCATCTCTCAGGGTAAGATAAAAAGAAACGTAAAAGAAAAGAAAATCAGTGGAGATCAAATTCGATGGGTAAGATTAAAAGAAAAGAAAAAAAAAATTAGTGATGTTATTCGATGGGTAAGATTAAAAAAAATGAAAAAAATATAAGTGGAGATGGGATTCGATATCAAGTCCTCCCAAATAAAAGTAAGGGCATTTTACCATTACACTAGTTTAATCCAACTATATTGTCAATTCAAATTATCTTTTTATAGTAGCAGTTATATATATAAATATATATATATGTATATTATATATACAGGGGATGGATCATGCGAGAAGTAATATTATAGCGAGAAGTGTGAGAAATGAATATAGACCATTGATTGTGTTTAATCAATGGTCAACAATATAAATGACATCATCGTAAATAAAGACACATATTTATGACATATTTTTTAATTAAAAAGGCCATACATGTCTTTTGTGGTGTTGGCCTAATTAAAACCAGACATTAATGTATTCGGCGGTTATTTTTTTCTAGCATAATCAATGCTCATAAAATGATTAATACTAGTTTAATTAATTAAAACACATACACCAAACTTGTATCAAGTGACTACACGAGATTAGTTTTACCTACACTATATTCGATATTTTTATGTTGCATTAGTTAATACTAGTTTAATTAATTAAACACATACACCAACTTGTCTCAAGTGACTACACGAGATTAGTTTTACCTACACTATATTAGATATTTTTTATGCTGCATTAGTTATGACTACACAACATTTGAAAGTGTCCCTACAATACATTAAAATATGTCCAAAAATGCATTAGTTATGACTACATAATATTTGAAAAGTGTGCCTACACTACACTACATTAGTTTTGCCTACACAACACTAGATATATTTACACACTACATTAGTTATGACTATAAGACACTTAAAAGTGTGCCTACACTACATTAGTTTTGCCTACACTACATTTGAAAGTGAGCCTACGTTACATCAGTTTTGCCTACACTACATATGATAGGCCTACACCATATTAGTTATGACTATATAACACTTAAAAGTGTGCCTACCCTATATTAGTTTTACGTACAGTACATTTGATATATCTACACAACATTAGTTATGACTACACAACATTTTAAAGTAAGCCTATATTACATTAGTTTTTTCCAAGACTATATATGATTATGTCTACACTGCATTAGTTATGAATATACAAAATTTGAAAGTGTGCATACATTAGATTACGTAACTTTATCTACATTACATAAAATAAAGCCTACGCTACATTAGTTGATTAAAATAAAAAAAAATAAAAATAAAAAAACACTTTACATTAGAGATCAAATAAAAAAAATTAATTAGCTATGTGTTAGAATAAAATGATTTTAGATCAAATGGATTTTAATTATTCAAATTTTAGATGAAATAAATAATAATAATAATAATAATTTATCATTTGCTAGTAACTTAATATTAATTAAACTATTAATGAATATGAGTTAAAAAAAAACATTTTATATTTTACTAAGATACCCTTTTATTTAAATAATAAGAAATTTAAAATGAAATCATGTGATTGGTTATAATCTTTTATCGCACCAAAAATACTTTTGAAATGAAACCAAATCCTATATATAATATATATATTATATATAGAAAATTGGGGGCCTCAAAAAACTTGGAGGCCTAAAACCCTAGCTTGGGCTTCTACTACATACGGGCCGGCCATTGGAATTAGCATTGCCCTTAGTATGTTTGGCATGTAAGAATACTTAACATAATGTCATCCATTATGGGGACTATTTTTTGTTAAATACTGAACGTCTAAACTTATTGGATCCAACTGTAATATCTAATACATAGGGGACCCATACATACCACGTAGACTATTCAGTTTTTATAAATTTATGATAAATAAAACGGCTAGTTAGCTACTTCAGTCTTCAGTTACCGATCTGGTTTTTTATTACATTTCATACAAATGATTTGAAAGTAGCATATTCTTAGTTGATTTTAGGTTTAAAAGAAGCTCAATATACTCATCTTACCAACCACAGATTCTTCACAAAATAGCTTGCTACATATTTGATGACGAAAAAGTTAATATGTTTGTAGTTGTGGTCCTTTAACAAGTCACCTCAATACATCATTTGCATTTCAATCACTTCAAAGTATAACTAGGACCTCTCAGCAGCAACAACTTCATGTAAATCACTAATTCAGTTAGCCCTTTATACAGATAAATCCAAAAAATCAACGATGTGTTCGTTGCCTCAAGCACAGTATATTCTTCTCAGCGTCTTTTCCACCATGTCAATGTTTCATTTGCTTCCCCTGTCAATGTTGTGATTGCTTCTTGTTCTTCTTGGCGTCTTTTTCCACCAACATAACCGATGATACCTTTGAGCGAACCAATGAAATCCAACCTCTTCTTCATTAGCATTAACAAACATTTCAACAACCCCCCCCCCCTAAACCCCAAGAGTCCAAATACGTTAAAATGGCCTTTTGGAGCTAAAGATTAACCAAAAAAAAGTCATAGAAGAACAACTTTCAAATGACTAGTAAAGAGTCGTCAAAAATTGAGCTTCAAATTAAAAAATGTCACATCATCCAAAAACTTAACGTACTTCATGATGACTGGAGCATGCATCCAGGTGACAAATTAAAAATCATATCCAAGCTAATAAAGCAAAAGCAAAATTTTGAAAAAGAAATATTAGAGTTAAACAACGTTGAAAAATGAGTACTATTTCTCAAAAATCAGAACAGATATTTGACAATCAGCTTGAAACATGCTCAACTAAACAAATAAATAAACTAGTTCAATTAATGTCATTAAGTGATAAAGAGTGTGAACAAAAAAAATTTTGAAAATATGGGTAGAAGAAGAAAATTTCTTCTGAAGAAGAAACTCCTATTTAATTTTACACATTCTGATAAACCAGATGTGCATTTTGGGGTTGTTTAGTAGTCTCTTAATGGTTAAGAGGGTAGCCTTAAGTCTGAATATAAGGCTACCCTCTTAACCATTAAGAGGTTATGAGCCATTAAAAAGCCATTAAGAGGTAGTCTCTTAATGACCATTCATTAAGAGGCTACCAAACAACCCCTTTGTTGAATAGTTTATGGCGCTAAGCCCATTTTATTTGACTTTTTCTTAAGAAATGTATATATTTTTTATATATGAAAGGTAACAACACGACATAGACAAACACTGAAGTGTTTTGGTAAACCTGCAGTAGTTATGTCCAAAAACAACATACGTCTGGTATTCAGAATCCTCAAAGGTTATGTAGTATCAAGCACCGTGATCTTCATCGATGTTTGTACATCACTCTCCAACAATCTAACTTGTTTTTGCATCAAAGTAATTGTTCTCCCTATAACGTCGTCATCATCAACAGCACTATTTACTAACTATAAACATTCACCATTACCAAAAACCAGGTAACAACACTATCACAAGTAATTTTGCATCATTTTTACCTATCTTATTAGAATAATCTATTACACGGTACCTCGAAATCAGTAACCTAATTCAATCAACTCAGAAAACCCCCCGGTAATCCACACACCGTGTTTGAGCCTTGAAGATCATTAATTTTCAGGCTTTGTTTGTCTCTGTTGCTAGGTGGGTACGGGTCTGGCAGTTGATAATAATATAGCTCAAATGGATTTGGTGGTTGGGTATGTTAACATATCCATATTCATATGGTTAACAAACATTTAGGGCTTATTCGGTGAGATCGGATCCAGACATCCAGTTGATCTCCAACCCGTAAAACACACATAAATACCAGGGTAGAAGACGAAGCTAATGGTGTGGAATTGAAAGAACAAACCTAAAAATTGTTTCGTACTTTCATTTGCAGCCTAATACACAAAACACTTGAAATCATTCATATTAATATCACAAACAAGAACTGATTTATAAAACTAACATTAAAAGGTTCAAAGGCATTGAAATAAGCCTTAAAAACACTAGTAGAATCCATCCACAAAGCCAGCCTCAATTCGAATAATAACCAACAACACTTACACTTACTCCTTGTTCTTGAGCCTCTCAATCCGCTGATTAAGCTGATCAACCTGAACCACAAGCTTGGTAACCGAGTACAAGATCCAGTAAAAGACGAGAGCAGCAGCGATCAATAAGGCGTTACGCTGGCTCTTCATGATGGATTTCTGGTGACGGAGGTGTTCGGAGGGGGAGCAATCGTGTGCATCGCAGCTAGGTCTGGTCTCGTACTTCCAGTAGATGTCCAGTAACAGGAAGATGCAGAACGGGGACGACGGAGAGGAAGGGTTTGAGGAGGCTGGTGGTGACGGCGAGTAGGCCTTTGCGGAGGGAGTCGAGGCCTGGCAGGGTGAGGAGGATGATCCATGACGGCTTCGGCTGCCGCGGCGTAGCCCAGAACCACCCATTCCAACGCCATTGTTGGTGGATCAGTGAGGGTTTGTTGGAGGTTGGTGGATTAGTGAGCAAGTAATTGGGGGAAGGGAAAAAGTGTGGAGACTTGTGTTTAGAGCATTCTCGATCATTTGTAAATTATATTATATGGTTGTAGGTGATTGTTAGTAGAGAAGAGAGAAAAAATTATATTAGAAGGTTCGAGTTGAGGTTTTTATTATAAATAATGCATAATTTTTTTAATATTTTCATAAAGTAGTTATGAGTGAAAGATAGAAAAAATATGATAATAAAAGATATAGAAAATATTATTTAATTAAATAGGAGAGAGAAAATGCAGTATTTTTTAGTGTAATTATATGATATATATGAAATATAGGGTAGAGGAACGGGCTGAGAATGCTCTTATAGCTAGTTAGCTACCACGCGGTTTTTAGCCGTAGTTGTTATTGTTAGATATTTTTCTTTTTAACTTTTTTTTTGTTATGGAGAAGAAATATAAGTTAACTAGGGTGGACGGCCTCGACTAGTTGCCTCCGGGTAATGTGAGGAAAAACTCTATATAAATATTTAAAACCATTTTCTTATCTCTTTTCTACTCAATATACACTTTATACGCCTCAACTTACAAAAAAGGAAAAGAAAGGGTCATTAAGAAAAATAAATCATGGGGTCATTAAGAAAAAAAATCATCGGGTTCAAACGCAGAGAAACATAGACCAAAGGTTGCTCTAAATGATAACGAGTCCACTCCGACCCAAGAGTTTTCGAGCCATCATTTTTCACATTGTCTTATTATTTTCTTATTTTGTTTATTTTTAGTATTGTGTTTTTTTTAAGTATTTATTTTTTTTATTTAATGAAATTATGTTTCTTATTTAAATAATTTATATAATTTAATAGAAAATTAAAAAAATAAATGTTGAGTAACTAATTTGGTTGAGTGGGTAAACCATCCCCCCATATTGACTAGTTTGGAATAGTTTTTAAATTATTTGGAGGTGATACTTTATTGACTTAGTGAATAGTTTGGTTGAGTGGGTAAACCATCCCCTCATTGATTGAATGAATAGTTTAGATGAGTGGGTAAACAATCTTCTTAAATTGAGTAGTTCACTAGTTTGGAATAGTTTTGGCCTCTTTGAGGTGACATTAACTTATTAGAGTATTCTTAATGGATTCTTTCATCTTCATCTCTATTATTACACTAAAAATATTATTTTTTTTCTATTATTTTCAACTAAATAATACTTTTTTTTATACTTTTTATCATTACATTTTTTTCTCTCATTCACTCACAACCACTTTCAAAAACATTAAAAAATTATAGAGATAAACAATGTGCTTCTCTAAATTTAACCATGAACAGTAGCATTTTCTCTCTCATCCTCTCACAATCACTTTTAACCATCTCTAAAAAATTTAAGAACCCCCCTCATATAATTTGAAGAATCGCTCTTTTAGTTGATTGAGTGAGTAGTTTGAGTGAGCGGGTAAACCACCCTCTCACCCTTACATTAGATTTTTTTTTTATTAACGAAATTATATAATTGTTAAATAAGAAGTGACATGTTATCTCACAAAGTGTTACTGTAGATAATATTTATTATATTTTAATAACAATGTTATTTATTTGGTATGCTTGATTACACTTGTTATTTGCGCTTCCTTTTGCTTTTCACATTTCTTCATATTCTATTTTGTTTTTACTATTTACTTTTTTCCATCTTCTATTTTGTCTTCGCCCGTCTAATCTTCCGCGTAGTGATCGCAGATTTGTTTTAGGTCAAAGTGATTGTCCTTGACCTTCTGTTTGGCGTCAATTCGGTTTTCGCCAATGCTTAACAAAAAGAAGATTGTGAGGGCATGAGCTAACTCAAAACCAACCAATCATACATTTTTTATTTTATTTTTAGTTAAAAAACACCGTACTTATGTAAGTCTTAAACTCTTACTACATGCATGGTAGTATGATAACACTTTAACCATGATGTGCAGTTGATACACATTGCCCAGCAAGTATCAATATTTCCTCAAAACCATCCTTGAACCAAGAATCAAATGAGATGAATAACCAGTTGAAAAACTCCATTTTGATTTCTTCAATAATCCTTTCCCTTGATCTTTAACGCCCTTTAAAACACATTCATTCATGTCTTTCCATAACACCCAACAAGTTGTATACACGATAGCAAACTAAAACCTTTCTTGTTGTACTTTAAACCTCTGCTTTTGAGATGGACCCTACAACATCAGGCAAACGAATTCTTCATCCACTCCACTGACTAACCTTTCTCCAAGTCTCATCAGCCACCAAGCATGACCATAAAATATGGTCTGTGTTCTCTTCCCATGCAGAACAAAGTTTACAAACCACCGCATGTAACAGGCGCCCATATAAACCAGATTTTTAGCTGTTGGGATCCGGTCTTGTAGTAACCTCCGCATGAAACAAGAAAATTTAATCGATAGTTCGATACCCATTTAGTCCAAACAAAATATAAAGTCTGCACTCCTACCATTCCTTAATCATTTCATTTAAAATTTTCCCGATTTGTCCTTCGTCCGTTTCCATCCATCTTTACCCACATTAAACTTGTAATCCATGATCATGCTTTCAAGGTCGCTTAATTTGTCCATCTTGCTTACTGAAATATTCTTAACCCTCCAATTCCAATGAAAACCCATATATATAGCACATCTTACCCTAGTATTATTTTATTTTCCTTTTGACATGTGAAAAAGTCAGCAACATTATACTTACTTTTAAGACTGTTGCTTGTATTCCCAGTTCTAACACGCAGCACATCACACAAACTTGTTCAATCCTTCCTTCTCATATGATATTTCAACCTTATTATTCATAACACCTAGAACGGTAAAGAAGTGTCAACCAAATGTACTATAAACGATATGATCAACCTTATTATTCATATGATTAATCAATCCTTCCTTCTCTATGGAGCATAATCAATTATCTATCTTAAAACAGTAAATCTGCTAAAAGTATTGGATTTCAAACTTCACTCATATGACAAATGAGATATTGCTGACTGATTACGCCTTACACCTATGAGTTATATACAGGACTACTAAACAGGGAAGCTCAAGCCCAGCAAATTGCTCAAATTTAGTGCTTTTATAGCACTACTAAAGGTATCAAATATCTAGGTGTTGCCTATTAACTAACAAATTACAAGTATACAGGACTACTAAACAGGGCATCAAGTATCAACGAACGAACATGGAATGTTAGATGTCAATGAGCTAAACTGTAAACTACAACATTGCCTTCTTGCACATTGAAGTGGTTGCTAAAGACTTCTTATAAAACACATTGTCAGTATATTAAAACAAAAGAATGAAGGATTGTACGTATTCTCATTTCAAGGTGGCATCATATGATTTATTATACTTGTCCAAATTGATCAATTATGAAATCGGTAAGTGATATAGAAAAACAACCTTGGTTACCCTCTAGAATAGCTACGTTTTAGTCATTCAAATCATTTGAAACCGGAAGTAGTCATTAATGATGTACAAATTCTATGCACAGATACAAAGCAATAGATATATATGCATACACAATTATCCATTTTCCATAATGGCTAGTCAAAATCTAGAGATGAAATCAAGAAGAATAACATACCTTGCCTACTAGTGTTCAAGTCAGCATAAATCTTGGTTTAAAAAAGCGTGAGGTGCTCCGAAGCGCGAACATCACATGCGCAAGGTGTTGCTCTGTATACAACCAAATAAGCTTCATTTACAACCAAAAGTTGCATCAACCTCTTTTGTTTTACATATCAACCTTTTTACAAGTAAACCTTTCATAATTTCTCCAACCCTTTGGTTGTTTTTACATATCAGCCTCCTACATACCCTAGTTTTGACCACCCTGCTAAAGATTTTCTTACTCCATTTTCATTTATTAACATCCTTACATTTTGCACTTCATTCCATAAATCAACACTAGCATAGATATCTGCTAAAATCAAATAAGGTACCGGACTATGCAGTTCAAGTTCAAACAACTTATAAGCAGCTTCTCTCCCCAACTCCACATTCCCATACTCTTTACAACAGCTCAGAATCGAACTCCACATAACCGCATTTGCATCAAATGACATTTCTGTAATTACCCTTCTTGCATAAAGATCAATCAAGCATGCGTATTGATTGATTTCAGGAACCAAATCATAATCCAATGTCATCTTTTTGAAGTAATCGATACCTTTATCAACAAGTCCACAATTCTTGCAAGCAGTCAACACAACCGAGAAACACACATAATCTGGAAAGAATCTTTATTCTAGTACTAAATGGTCAAAGATTTTCAAAGCGTCTAAATCTCGACCACTCTGCGTGTAGGCAGTGATCAGTGAAGTCCATAGTATGTTGTTTTTGTACCCCGTTTGGTCAAAAACACGACAGGCTTCATCAATGTTGCCACATTTTGAGTACATGTCAATCAAAGCACTAACCACAAACGAGTTCTGATCCGAACCCATTTTCATTACCAAAGCATGTATTTGTTTTCCTTGTTGAACAACTGTCAACGCCCCACACGCATCCAAAATGCTGGTCAAAGTATGTTGACTAAGACCCGCGCTTTCACTATGCATTTTCTTAAAAAGTTTCAATGCATTTTTGCCTTGTTGATTATGAGAGTATGCTGATATCATAGTGTTCAACACAACATCATCTCTAATTATGCATGATTCAAACAACACGACAACTTTATCCATCCTCCCACATTTTGAATAATAATCAATCAAACAACTTATCACAAAACTGTTTCTTTCATGCCCCAGTTTAACAACATGTGCATGAAGCAACTCACCACACTTAAACACCGATTCTTGCTCGGTACACGCGCTAATAACACTAACACGGTCTAACGAGTGTCGTCAACATTTCTTTACATAAACAAAGCGCTTCTCTTCCCCGCCCGTTTTGCGAAAGCCCGCATATCATAGAAGTTCATGACACTTCATCATACAATTCCATTCCATCAAACACCTTTCGTGCATCACCCATTGAACCACATTTCGCATAAAAGTTCACTAACGAGCTGTTTATGTACAAATTCTGGTCAAAACCTGAGTGAATTATCATGGCATGAATCTGAGAACCGAGGTGCGAGTTTAGTGTCTTGGAACATGAATTTAAGGGCGGTACAAAGCTCATATTTTGTGGGTTTCTTGCCTAGATTGTTTAGCTGGATAAAAGATGTTATGGGTTGGTGATTTATAAAGGTTGTATGTCTTTGGGGACTTTTATCAAACACCTTGTGGGCATTAAAAGAAAACCCACAAAAAATGACCACGCAGGTTCTTTTTAAACGGGAAAGATGACTATGTTTTGTAATGTGATTCATAGAACAACTGGTGTAAAGCATTGCGCAGCTTTGATTTATGGAAAGCTCATGCGTACCAGACTACCAGTTATAATATAATTGAGTATACTGATAGCGATAATAGTGAGTTTGATTTGATAGTCAATGGAGGTTTGACGTAGTGTGTGTATAACGGGGGATACGAAGGCGGTAGCCGCAGAATTAAACAATTGGGTAAGCGGTAGGCTCGTGAAAAGACTAGATCGAGCTTGCTAGGCTCGTTTGCACTCATATGACCATATATATCCATTATTGCCACGGTAAACTTAGGTTTTTTGTTAACGGTAAATTTATTATTTTTCATGATCACAAACTCAGAATTTTTAGATGTTCAAGAGGCTTTGCCTTGTCACACGATTAACTACACGAGGACTTGGTTCTTTTAACTTTTAAATATGTGAAAATCACCATTCATCTGATTAATTGTTAATCTATAACATGGCACTAATTAACTTGGATTTTATTTCGAATCCATGTTATACGCCCTCATTCCAAATTTTATAAGCTTTTGATTTTTTTAAAAGCCCTTTGATTTCAATTTTTACACAAAGTTTGGTTAGGAAAAAAATATAACAAAAAATAATAAATATGAACCGTCTAAATTTGTTAGTTAATTAATAATTACATACTAGAATTTAGACTAGCATATTGCGCTAGGTTTAGAAGATGGTAATGCACATTTATATATATTGCATTATAAGCCATAATATTAAGCGTTCTTACAAAGGGGGCAAAAGGAGCCAACGTTAACATAATATTCTAATTCTAAACTGCATTCTAGTATAGAGTTTATAGCCCATGTTAGTCGGAAGTCATTGGTCGTTTCATTCTTGTGTCACCTTCGCCTGAACCTTTCCAAGAAAGGGGTTTTGTTAGAATTCTGAAGTATTGAATAACAAACAGTCTCAAGAATCATAAATGAAAGCAAAAACACAGCTCACATGTGTGTTCATATTGCGTTTCTTTTGTTTCTTAACTATCAATAAACCATAGTATAAGTCAGGTAGAAGTACTTATTATTCTGGCTAGCGAATGCCCAATATAGTCAGAAATTCATAAATTTTCTTTAATATATATTCCAATCTTTGAAACCTACCGGGTTAACGAAAATTCCGCTGTCAATGCCTTATAATTTAGTAATAACAAAGCCTGTTACAACACCAACATTACGTTATGGTGTGGGTTATTAAAATACAGTAAACCTATTATTTTTCGATAAGATTCAATGAATTTAGACGGCACGAATGAGCAAATAAAAGGCGTTGAAGAATGGCATGAAAAACACACACTCCTTATTTTCTATGTCACACATATAAATATTACTAATAATTTAAAGAACGAAAAACAACTAGGGTTTCCTTGTTCCTGCCTGCGTAACTCGAAAGCTAACAATTCTTTCTTTCAGTTTCAGATCAATCTATGGGTTCTGTATCCAAGGTAGGCAAGATATCTATCGCATCGCCTCTCTTAATTCCATTTGCCGATTCATTCAATTTTGTGCCTTTCACCTTTGTCTTGTTTCTAAGATGAATTGAATATATTTTATTAATTAAAATCATGTCCTCATGATTTAGTTAGACAAATAAATAGATATAATGGTAATATTAATTTAAAAGGAAGAATTTGGTGTTAATAGGATGCTCGGGAGGAGGTGATGGTACATGGATGATAGTAATGAAGACCAAAGGCTTCCACATCACAAGGATCCAAAGGAATTTGTATCCCTTGATAAACTTGCAGGTTATTATTATTAACTAAAAACCACCTTCATTTTCTACTTATCATTTTTTTTTCTAAATTCAATTATTGCTGCACAGAATTGGGTGTGCTTAGTTGGCGTTTGGATGCCGATAACTATGAAACCGATGAAGAATTGAAAAAAATTCGTCAATCACGCGGATACTCTTACATGGTTTGCTGCTAACTCTTTCGTATGGGTTGTTTGGTAGCCTCTTTATGCTTAATGGTTCATAGCCTCTTAATGGTTAAGAGGTAACATCTAAGGTGTTGCATTCCTTTTAACCATTGTAGAGTCTATGAACCATTAAGAGGCTACCAAACAACCTCTTACTGTTTGTTCAATTGGAGTTTTTCAGGATTTCTGTGAGGTTTGCCCCGAAAAGTTGCCAAATTATGAAGAAAAGATCAAAAGCTTTTTTGAAGAGCATCTTCATACTGACGAGGAGATTCGCTACATTGTTGCTGGAAGTGGTAAGTTTTTGTTATCAGTTCCAGATAGCAATAATATTTATATTAATATTTGACATGGTTATTTTGATTGAAGGCTACTTTGATGTGAGGGATCGTGATGAAGCTTGGATTCGTGTTTGGCTCAAGAAAGGGGGCATGATTGTACTTCCAGCTGGTATGTATCACCGCTTCACCCTTGATTCCGACAACTACAATAAGGTACTGCTATAATCTACTTACAGCTTATGGAGGATAGATAGTGGCTCTGGTTAGCCAGTAGATGCTATATTTGAACTTGTATCATGTGGTGTATTAGCCCAATCCTTTTAAGGAAAAAAGTAGTTTTATGGTTAAAAGCTGTTTATTTTGTTGGCAGGCAATGCGGCTCTTTGTTGGTGACCCTGTTTGGACTCCTTTCAATCGACCACATGATCACTTGCCTGCAAGGTATCATCACTCTCTTCTTTTTTACTTTTACTTTTCTTACTATGTATCAAGATCGTAAATAAATGTCTGTAATGAATGTAATGGACAAATATTGGTATCTGCAGGAAGGAATATGTTGAAGCATATGTGCAGAAGAAGGATGTTGCTGCTGCTTAAGATATATTATGTAAGAAACTGGAGTTGGGAAGTAATAGTATATAATAAGGGCAGTAGTTTATTGTTTGCTTTGCTGCTGCTGTATCTTAATGTTTTACAATATGTCTTGTTTATTTGTGTTATGATACCATAAAAGCACTTATGCTTAATGATTATATATCAACTATTGGGAGACTTCCTCAAACTCAACTATAATTAAACTTCTTTGTTCTAATATCATATAGGCTTGGCAAGTTATCAAAATAATAATAAAAAGAAAAAGTCGTCAACAAGCGGCTAATACTAATCCAGTAACTGCAGCAGTCATCGTCTCGGACACCGAGTCCTTCGTGCCCACGTTTTTTCTCGTCCTTAATTGAATCCCTTGGTTATGTTGCACCCTGACCTGAGTCCCCATGCCTTCTTTTCTCCACCCGAAACCCAAGAAGGTTTTGTCACCACAACATTACGGTTTTACCCTTCATCCTTTACTGACCGGACCCGGGCTGGCTTTTTGGGAAGCCCACACTCATTGTGCTCACGTCCTGGCTGCCCTGCTAGTGATAGTGGGATGGGAATTATCCCGTTCAAAATTCAAAGACTTAGTTGGATGCATGATCTACTCCACGAGGAGGGTACGGACTTAAATTTTTTCATCACGACCTCTCTTTTTCTCTTTTTGTATCGCTAGAGATAATGCCACTTCGCCAACTAGCATTACCTACGGTTTGTCTCTCTCAGTATGGTCAGCACTGGGTGCTTTTCGAGTAGCGAGGACAATAAGTATGATGTAGCTTAGCATTGGGGGCATGGCATGGGTTTGTTGGTGTACACAAGACAATTTTGATGATAGTAAAAATGATTAAACGTTAAGTAAACATGGATTTAACTTGCCTGCAAGTTATCTCGTCTTTTCTACATGTGTTTATCTCACTATATATCATAGAAATATACAAGGAGGGTTTTGTGTAGAAAACCATTCATTCTTTTCATAATATAAAAAAATGATTGAAATACAATTTTATTCATCTCTTTTAGCATTATACGAAAAATATAAACAAAATTCATTTGTAGGTTGTGCATTTTCTACACATACCTACGCATGTGTAGGTAAACCTTTAAAAGTAAAAACAAAGGCACACGAACAAATTAGTTTAATGGTATTTTTATGTACATAAGAAGTAAAATATTAACTATAAACTATTGATA
Organism: Bidens hawaiensis; assembly: GCF_021521415.1. Classification (NCBI taxonomy): domain Eukaryota; kingdom Viridiplantae; phylum Streptophyta; class Magnoliopsida; order Asterales; family Asteraceae; genus Bidens; species Bidens hawaiensis. Next base: position 38,110 of record NW_027502714.1, on the reverse strand, counting down.
TGAACATAGACATTTATACAGAAGTAAAATATTAATCATTATTAGAAAATTTAAACGATTTAGACTTGTTTCATTATTCTCATATCAACTTAGTCTTTTATAACGAGTCTCTCCCTATATAAACAAGTGTGTACGTGCACACAAACACACAGGGTCTTGAGGGTCTTAAGTTTTTAATTAGCCAACTTTTATAAAACAAAAGCTTTTATAGAAAGTGAGTCAAATTACTTGAATGAATTTTCTTCTTGGTGCAGCATTTCAAATGAGAAAGAGAAACCAAGTCAAAAGAAGAATTAGTGTGTTCAAAAAGAGAAGCGACCTACCATTTTTGAAGATCCACAATAAAGTGAAAACAACTAGTTATTTTGCTGATAAAAAAATTTATAATATGCTAGTAAGATTTTGCTAAAATTAGTCGTATATTCAAAAATCTTCCAAATGCTCACATCAAGTTTTTTGAACAATTACATAATAGAGCTATATATACACAGAGATGAAAGGTTGAAGTGGAGAATGAAATAACACTCTTTAGTGTTCAAAGCATGAGCTTGAACTCGGTTCGTTTACAAACTGAGCCGACGACCAATTTGTACATCTTAAAATAAAAATAAAGTTTCACTTTGAAACCGTCCTTTGTGTTTCTCAGCATTTAGCCACCACATAAGGATCAATAATTCATCTATACCTTTCAGACATTCTCCAGGTATCAATTTATTAGAAAAAGAAAAGAATATTATTACGGATATAAAACATTGATGAAAAATAAAATAAACAGAAAATGTAAATAACCACCTCACCAAACTAACCTAACAGCATCATAAAAGTCTTGTATTAATTTATGAAAATCAGCTAACTTGTGAAACATTTAGTGAAGTTATTTACTACGCTTAAGATAAGATTCGAAGGGTAGCTTGTCAATTTTTGCAGCCAATATGAAATCATTTTCTGTGAGCCCACCTGCACAAGTCACACTTTAACTTCACAAACTATTTTGAAAAAAGTTTCTTAACTTTTGGTAATTATCCTTTTCGACTGAACGTTTCTTGCTTATGTGGGCATTTTCTGATAACATTGCTTATCACTAACTAGCGACAAGTACATTGCTATTCAATGATATGGTACTATACTCAATTCTTACCGCAAGCATGTGTCCATATCTCAATTGTCACATTGTTCCATCCAACAAGATGGAGATCTGGATGATGACCTGTATTCAAATTAATATAGATCATAACCATTTTTATATAAAAACTTGAGAAAAATGTCACTATGTGATGAATCATGTTCAAACTATACTCATTTTAAGTAATTAAATTTACTTCGACCTTTTTATTAGGTCAACTGCTAACCTTTTATGACAATCATAGATAGGATTTCAATTGATCTTCATACAACTACCCAAAAATTGTATCTCAAGGGGCTATAAACCATGAAGTTTATGGTCGTTAATAAATTTATTTTTTATTCTACTCCCAACCCTCAAAAGATTTCACCTTGAGAACCTGGTGTGCAATCTAATTCAATCACATAATTACATGAGCATGTAAAATTCTAATATTTGTACCAGATTAAAAAACAATTAGAATAAATTGTCCGAATGGCCCATGTTGTATTCTTCAATTGCTGTTTTGATCCCGAATGGCTCAATAGTTTGCGTTCTGTTAAGTGCATGTGTAATGATCAAAATACCCTTCAATATCAAAAATAGAAAATAAATATGCATACATGCATATAATAGATACACACACGCATATAGTATTATTAAAAAAACATGTGGAGCCCATAGAGATCTAGATTTTTACATATTTTGTTTTATAATATTCCAAAGGCATTTTGGTCATTTCCAAAAAGTTTCTCAGAAAAGTTAAGCGTCGATCCGTGTCAGGGACCAAAAGGGTTATATTTGTGCAAACTATTGTCTAAGCCAGTAATTTCTCAAAGATGGGGACCAAAATCGCTATTTGAGTATACACCACAGGACCATCCATGCAATTTACTCAAAATATTTATATAGAATGATTACAGAGTCCTCTTTGGCTGTAGGTAGGTTAAAAGTTTGCCATGTAAGTTGGACAGAGTTGGTCTACACACTCAGAGCATGTTTGGGATTGAGTTTGAAAAGTGTTTATTGGCTTATTGGCTTTTTCAAAAAGCCATTTTGAAAAGCCAGGATTTGGAGCTTCTGGAAAACTGCTTTTTAACCCTTTCAAAAAGCTAAAATAAGAAAGATTTTTGTGATTGCCAAACAAATTTTAATATATTGGCTTTTGAAAACACCAATAAGCCAATAAGCATTTTTCAAACTCAATCCCAAACCTGCTCTCAATATCGGTGCTATACTGCTATGGCGGTTATTGGACATCTCCACATCTAGCAAAATATTGGTCAGAATATGTGTACCGATAATATCGGCAATATTGACCAATATACCACCGATATTCCCGATATCAGTTTTCAAGTCTTAATTGTCAATGTTTAGTGTTTAATGTTAGTGTTTTAAGTCTTAATCAGTTCCTACTTGCTATAATTGTAGGTTGCAAAAGGTTAATTTGTTAATGGTAGGAGAGTATACTGAATTGTTAGTATTAAATTGCTATATATATAAATTCTGCATGATATTAAAATTACTGATATCTCACCACAATAACCAATATCTCAAATATAGGTCCTTGACCGATATCCAATATTTTTCCCATTAAACTGCATAGGTTAGAGTCAGAAAGTCCTAAACATTGTAAAATGATCAGATTTGGCCTTAGTGGTTACTAATGAGCATAAATTATATAAACTCTCTGTGTGTATGTGTGTGTGTGTGTGTGTGTGAGAGAGAGAGAGAGAGAGACCTTCGGATTCAGCCAAGTCAGCAACAATCTTAAAAAACTCCAATCCTAGGAGAAAGTTCTTAACTTTCCACTTGCGACAGAGCTTCATCACACCACCATCATTTAGCAGTTCCCATTCAGGAATCTAAATCATAGCCAACATCAACTTTTTTCCCTACAAAATCAAGATAACAAAAGATATATAGATAGCAGCAAACCTTTGGTTTCAACACATTGGCACTTCCTTCAGTCATAGGACTCAAATCCTTTCTGTTGCATGGAACGCACTTCTGAAGTGACAAATCTGAAATGGCAGTATGGCACATAGAAGTCAGTTTTTGAAAGGACGAGGGGCGGTGGAAAAATACAAAATTGATATAGCAATGAATTAATTTGCAATGTAGAAAATTCTTTCTAATATTTATGTGACACCACAAATTATTGCCTCCAGTCATGAGCTGTTCTTGTGTTCATGAGATTAAATGATCAACTTTTAGCACAATACACAAAATAAGTCGGATACTAATATACTATGATGCCAAAATGAGTCAGATACTAATATACTAAGATGCCAATAAGCGCCTTTTTTTATTACATCAGATGGCTGCCCTTGAGTACTCAACTACTACTGCTATTCTTGTGTTTAATCAGAAAATACTGACATCTTATCCAATTATTCTTATTGTTAAGTGCACGTGCGCGCACATATATATACCTTTTGTTCTTCTCAGATAGATGCATCTCTAAGGATTGGTAAACTTGATGGAAGGTTGATAGACAGAAGATAAGATTGGGAATAGGAGTTTGTGGAGTCGTAGGATTAAAAATATTATGGACTTTAGGGAGTGTGCATATATTTTTAATAGATTATCTTACCTTTGCTTTTGCTCTGCCTTAGTTTTGCTTTGGTGGAAAGTTTGGTAGGGGAGCGTAAGGATCCTATTAAAAGGGTTCGTGAATCATTTCTGGTTCACTTGCATTTTGCTCGTTTAGCTGTTAAGTTTATTGTTTTTCAAATCACCTCTATGTTACTGACAGGGTACTATTATCTATTAGTGTTTGTTGTTGTCCTGGTTCTCTTAGCTACACTTTATATTATCCGCTTTATCTGGTTTATTACACTCAAAAAAACCTTTTTGGAGCCCGGGGGGGGGGGGGGGGGGGGGGGGGTAGATGTAAGGCTTGCCCTCGTCCCACCCTACCAATGAGTGGGATTTTACTGGATACGTAGGGATTGGTAAACCATGTGTGGTGATTTTGCGTGTCATTTGAAGATCAAATGCATTCAGGTGATTTACTTACTCAGCATGTAATATTTGCACATATAACTATAATTCATGAGAGTGTATGTTTTAAAAAAGTATGTATACATTACATTCAGACCGACCTTTGATGGTACAGAATGTCCTCCTGAATCCATTAAGAATTGGCCTATGTTGCTCCACTGGTATGCAACTAGTTGAACTGTAATGCACAAAATGTTGGGCAATGCAAAGAAAGAAAGAAAGAAGCACTGGTATTATTATTATTATATGACTTGAGTGGGGATTGATTGGTTGGTTGGTTTGTGATAACATATTAGGTTAGGGCCAGGGCAAAGGCTTCATTATTGATGAGAACAAAACAAAAATAAATCAAATACACAGATAAAGAAAGAGCATTTGATTTAAAGAGATGTCTATAGAAGGAAAACAATACCTCCGTAGTCCATGAGGCCGGAACACCTGAAACAAATCCAAAATCAACAACAACAACAACAACAATACAGAGAAGAGAAGAAGATTGCAATTTACATATACATACACATACACATACGTAGCAGTAGTGGTAAGTGAGAGGAACAAGGCGTCGGATGGAAATCATAGATCTATCTATACAATCGGAACGCCGCCGAATGGAGGTAGAGGAATAGTGGTGTTTGGACTTTGGCCTACCTTTTTTTTAGTTTTCTTTTTTTATAAAATAACCTTCACTTTGTGTTTAGTTAACTTTTTAAGATTATGCTTGTAAAGTTATTTGAAGATGGTTTTTTAGCTTATTTGAATAAGCTTATTTATGTAACGATGTGAGTTACTCTTTTGTCCTCAAATGATGGTGGATTAATAATTGTTGAAACAACTTATTACTATAACAAATTAAAGAATGGTAGACTTAACAACTTATTATCAACTTGAAAATATAAGCTAATCCAAACGGTTAAAAAGAGCTTATCAAATAATAGAAAATAAACTATAAGCTACTTTAAAATATAAGCATAAGCCAAAAATAAAAGCTATGCCAAACACCCCTAGGTCAGGAGGTGTGGTGTAAATAATCAATTACATGGAGCCTTACCGGGTCAAAGGTCAGACCATACGTTCTGACATTCGTCAAAATTCGAACCTAATCACTGTGTTCCCGAGTTTCATTTAAAGAAGGAAAGGGAAGAAACATGGGGAATGGAAAAAATATGCTGTGTTCCAAGTTTTATTTAAGAAAGGAAAATTTTAAAGGGGTGTTTCCGAATTTCATTAAAAGAAAGAAAAGGAGAGGAAGGGAGAGAAACTGATGAGTAAACTAAACTAAACGAATTAATCCCATATTGTCGTAGTTTTCTTTTCGTGTGGACTCGTTGAATTCTAGCATATGTATTATTTATTTGTTCAGTATAATACATTGTGGTTCTGCGCCTCATAATTTTCGTTTGAATCAAAATCTATTTAATCGTCTCATTTACCAAGGCGAGTATTTATACCCCATTTCCATATTTTATACTTTTGGAGTTAGCATGCATACCTAATACCAAATCTCAACATTTTACTTCAAGTTTGTGTTCATTACACAATTCAATCTCATGTTTGTTGTGTCAAATTACATGGTATATGTTTATGCTAGTTGTTATGTGTTTATTTGCTAAATGTGTATATATCTCAATCACAAGCTCGAATATATATAATTTATTATAAAAGTATTATATAAAAGTTTATTTTATTTTTATAATTTGTTATTTTCATATTAAAACAGTTAAAATTAACTAATAACATTCATAAGTCAAATTATGTTGATCCTCCCAAACAGTTTGGTTGTCTCCAAACATTTTGGTCGGATTATTCGAAGCTTAGTTGGATTATTTGGCGGTCTGTTAGTTTAGTCGGATGGCAGGTCAAGAACCATCATTCCAAATATTCTTGAGCGGGGATTTTTAGTAAACCATGGCTAGAAAATGAAGCCAAGTGGGCTATTATTATTAAGGAAGAGACCAAAATGGCCACTTTGACCAACCACATTCTTAACTAGCCCATCAGTTGGTATTCTTAGAACGGTTGGATGGACCGTTTAAATTCATCGTCCGACAGTTTATGAAGCTAACAAGATTTTGACACGTATGCTCAAAACAACGAGATCTGTCGCCATACTAATCTATTTTCTCGGCCGACCGATATATTAGGTTGTTTGTATGTATTTGTATTATTAAAATTCAATTTTCTTTAAATAAAATAAGAAAATAGAAAGTTGTCCGTTTGTGTTTATGAAGCTAGGTTTCTTTGGTTGCTGATCGATCGACCTGCTTCGTTCGTATTTTGAAGGAAGGAAGCAACCAGTAGAAGAAGAGAATAATTAATTATCTGGACTCGCAAAATGGTCAGTAATAATAATATAATTGACTGCTCACTTTTATTGATTTCCGATTTAGGGTGTTTGCAGCAGCAGCAGCAGGCTTGTACGTGTTTTTGATATGATCGCCCCATTTTGATTGTTTAATTCTAACATGATTGACTGTGGATCTATTTCTTTTCCATGTTTCCTCTGAAAACTCAAATAATCGATAGTCGTACTAGATTTTACTTGATATTTATTGTGATTATTTTATATCATTTAGGAACATATAACAATCTGTTTATGTTTGTAGCCTGATTAGCATGACCATTTGACTTGACGCCGACCTAATATTGTGATTGATACCATTAAAGCTGTCTGATGTTTATGTGTTATAGGAGTATTGTCCTTTGGTAAAGAACATTCTGCTTCTTGACTCAGAAGGAGGCCGTATCGCTGTCAAGTATTATTCGGATGACTGGCCAACTAATAATGGTAAAGAAGCCTTTGAGAAGTCTATTTTTACCAAGACTCACAAGATCAACGCACGCACCGAAGGTATTATTATTATTATTATTTGTTATTACACTTCACTTTTAATGTTTACAGATCCTTCATTCTCAACAATATGATATTAATAATACGTGTCTGACTATTTGCAGCTGAGATAACAATGCTTGATAGCAACGTTGTTGTCTACAAGTTTGTTCAGGACCTTCACTTCTTCGTTACTGGCGGTGACTCTGATAATGAGCTCATTTTATCCACCGTTCTTCAGGGCTTCTTTGATGCAGTTGGTATTCTGTTAAGGTAGTTTGTAACTAATATTTCTGCTCTTGTTTTATGTGAAACTTAATATGCATTTTTATTGGATATTTGATGGTTATGTGTTCAGGGGCAATTTGGATAAGAGGGAGGCACTTGAAAACTTGGATCTCATCTTGTTGTGCCTTGATGAAATTATCGATGGCGGGTAAGATAGATACACTTAGTGTAACGCACATATCTGAAATCATGTGACAAAGTGACCATTTTTATTATCTACATGACTAATTCGACGCTAGTTGTTCTATATCAACTACATGCATTTGTTTGGCTGCATTTTACCCGACCCAGTCCACTTTTTGAAATACCTCATTAGTTTGATTACCTTTCAATTTCATATGAACCTATAAGTTCAAAAACACTTAAGAGCAAGCGTAGTGGGCAAACACCCTCATCCATATGTTCAAAAACACTGTTACGCCTGTGGCGTTTTTGCAGTGTTTGGGGTGTTGGTGTCAGGTGTGGAAATGCCATGGGCGGTGGTGATTTAAAAAAACTATCTGTTGAATGGATCTGCTAAGTATTAAAAAGAACTTCATTTTTTAACTCTTTATTATATAAACAACCACTTAACTCAAGTTTTTACACCACAATTTATCATCTTTCTCTTCCAAATTATACTGTTTTCATCTAATCTTCATACCATTTTTCATACATTCTTCATCATGGATCCTAAGTCCTAACAACCTGAGCAACCTGTTCTTTAACCTACAAAAACAATCCTAACAGTGCACTCTTTAACCCACAAAACAACCCAAACAACTAGAAACAAATACCGCAAGAATTAGTTTTATTATTCTTTAAAATTAAATTATCATTTTTATGCTTTGTCTATATTTTGTTTTTAATTCAAGAATTTAGTTTTAAGAATTTATTTGATGAAATTTAGTATTATTTTATATAAATATTTAGGAAAATATTTATGAAATAGTGATTACTTCACGTGGCAGTGTCGCTGTTTTTTCCATTTGGCCGTCGCTCCACTACAGATATCCTTATGGAAGTGTAATTGATCATTTGTCATACTATGTCAATTTGGCCAATCAACTCACCAAATTGCCATTTTGTATCAAGTTTAGCCAATGGCCCAATATCACCATGTTTGTCAAAATCATATGATTATTATCTAAAACAAATTTAATGGCTATTTTAGTCAACTTCCTAGCACTGGTGATGGTTATAGCACAGGTTTACACAGAAACCTACTCTAGCTTAGAATCAGTTAAAATCTACCAAAACTTGTATATCAAATTAATTGGTTATGCTGCATATCCATAATTCTTGGTTAGACACCGTAGTTGGATCTTTAAAGTTTTGCTGTTTGACATTTGGTCAAACAGTTAAATTCAATTTGGATTAACACAAGTCAAATGAGAATTCCTCATCTATGTATGGAATAAAAATATTTCTGTATCAATATTCTGAAAATTTGGGTTGCTACACATATTAATCTTTTTTATGTAGTGTGAGTAATTGGTTTCATTAGCTGTTGATATCTGCCCTTGACTAGCTGGGAAATCATTTATAATTATATAAAAGAAACATGAGCATATAAATGTTTTATGTTCTAACATGTGTGCATACACTTTGTTTCTCAGAATTATTCTTGAAACTGATGCAAATGTAATTGCTGGAAAGGTTGCAAGCCACAGTGTAGATTCTGCAGCCCCTCTATCTGAGCAGGTATTTTATAATCGTTTATAAAAGAATTTAAAATTATAGTAATTTCAAGTATATAGAATTGGCAAATAGGATTTTAATAATCCCGCCTTTGTGTGGTTGGCCAATAATAATCTCAACTGAAAATATTTCTGCTGGTGGTCCCACCTTTTAGAAATTTTGTTCTCATGGACCTCTGTTAAAAAAAACTTAACGGCGTTAAGTTTTATCCGAATTTCAAACTGATGTTTTAGGGATTTTGATCGGAAGGAGGATGGATACAAGTCGATTGATGTAAAACGGCTTGATTTTTGTTAATTGGAAGTTCAAACACCCGAATTGAACCACCGTTTCGTTGTTTGGAGCACCTATTCGAGGTGCTTCAGTTTGGGTGTTTGAAAAAAAAAAGCCGTTTTACATCAAACGACTTGTATCTCCTTCCGATCAAAATCCCTAAAACAACAGTTTGAAATATGAATAAAACTTACTGCCGTTTGTTTTTTTAACGGAGGTCCAATGAGAACAAAATTTTTCAAAGGTGGGACCTCCAGCAGGAATATTTTTAGTTGAGATTATTATTGGTCAATGAAAAAAAGATGGGATTAATAAAATCCAATTTTTCTATGGAACTAAGGTTAACACCATAAAAACCAACATTTTGGACGAATAACCAGTTTTGGTATATTAATAAATAAATACAGCAACATATGGTAAAATTTTGAATAGTTGGTATCAACTCATCATTCAAGTTGTTTTCACAAGTGAGAAAAGTAAGTTGATTTATTTCATGTCAATGTCGACACAATTAAATTGGTTATTGCAGACTATAAGTCAAGCATTGGCAACGGCACGGGAACATTTTACAAGATCTCTTCTCAGGTAATTTAACTTTGAACTAATTGTATGACCAAAAGTTTCAAGTCTCAACTAATTTTGTCTGTTAAATACAATACAGTGGATAAGGATGCTTGCTGCGTGGATGATGGTAATTTTGTTAGGACATGTTGGAAACTTGTGCTTTAAAATTAGTCAGCAGTTGCAAATTAAGTTCCAATGGGTATTATTATTATTGCATAAAGATGGTTGAATGGTTGGTTATGAAAGTAGACAAGAAGATGATCAATATTTTTAAGTTTTATTTAAGGTTGAATGGTTGACTGTTTTGATTCTGTACTATTTTAATATGATATAACTTTTTAAGATCTTGCTAGGGTCATGATTTCTCTTCATGGTCTTTTAGCATGAGGGTAGGTCACCCTTTTAAATAAATGGCCATTTTGGTGTGTTCAGTTCCCTGGAACATAGAAAGGAATTGCTTGTTAGTTGTTACTACTTACTAAACACAAACCAAGTATAATCGGAGGAAACAAGACTATTTAATGATTATGCTCAAAACATAAAAGTAAATGGGAGAATTTCAGTGTACCTTCCTATAAATTTGTTTCAAATTATATATTATGTCCAAATAAACTTTAAATGTATTGGCCAAGAGGCTAGCCTTTGAACCAGTTAGGATGCTTTCTAAACGTACACATTAAGATGCTTCATAAACTTTAAAATGCCTCTTTTAAGTGAACCAAATATACCCTTGCTCTAACCGATTTAAAAGTAGACTCTTGTTAAGAGACTACCAAACAGTACCTAAGTTTAATAAAAACTGAGTTGTATCTAGCAATGAATAAAATTTACTTTATATTTGATATGACTTTGTATTTTTTAAAGTTCATACCAAAATATGCATACGAGTTGATTAAACAAATCACAAAACCGTATTCGTTTTTTTTTTATAAATATTATATATTCAAATTTATAAAATAAAACAAAATATATGTTAACTAAAGTCGCATCATATGCTGCAAGATATAAATATGTTGGTGCATGCATGTCTTCCTATTTTTGTAGACCCTAACAAAAATAGTGAAATGCCTCTAGATATAAGTGCCATGTGAAATAAATATCTTAGATATAATTCAACTGAAACCTTTCTAGCACTCAATCACAAGAGCAATATGGGGTTCAATAAATATGCTCAACCATCAACCTCCATGTCTGAAACATACAAGTTAGCTGGTAACAGTCATGAATGAAATGTAAGGTAGTAGGTCTATGCTCCATGCACTATATATATAACCATCCATCCCTTCAACAATCTAATACCCTTTGCCCATTATATTCATCATATTATATATATATATAACGAATACGATGAGTTCTACATTAGCATTGCTACTTTTGTTGATCATTGTTCTATCTCAACAACTGCCCATTGGTATTGCTCAGAGCAATGTAGTCTCTGCTGTATTTGTTTTTGGTGACTCAAGTGTTGACCCTGGAAATAACAACTACCTTCCCACTGTTGCAAGAGGGAACTTCCCACCTTATTGAAAGGATTTCTTGAATCATACACCTACCGGAAGGTTTTCCAATGGCCGTCTAGTTACGGATTTCATAGGTAAACACGCATGTAAATAAAAATGCATATCACATATGGCCTCAAATATAAGTGACGTATAATATTCGATTTTTTTAGACGCGTGTGGTTTGTAGAAAAACAAGTTAGCTAGCCATTTGAAAACTAATCAAATCTAGGTTGTCTGCTATATAACTCAAATAGCGGACTTCAACTAACCAACATAGAGGTGGGCACCTTGGCTTCTCATCCTGTACTTCCATCTTAGGTTCCAATCTTGTTTTTATTTTTATTTTTTCACTTTCATTCAAGTCTGCTACTGCACAAGCGAACTTGCCTAGTCCTCACCAAAAATTAGTTGAAGTCTGCTAGTTAAGATATCGAACTACCTAGATTAATCAATCAATCTTCATACATGCACAACTAGAAACATCTTGGTTTTTTACAAAACAGCTACTAGAAGGAAATTCTACATTATTCCTCCAAAACTTGTACATTTATTTTATTTGTATTATATTATGTTATCTTTAGTGTAAACTAATGTTATGTTATTGGTTTTATTAATCACTGGAATCTCAGCTTCATTTGTGGGCGTTAAGGAAAATTTGCCACCATACCTAGACCCAAGTTTAACAACTGAGGATCTCATGACGGGCGTTAGCTTTGCTTCTGCTGGTTCTGGTTACGATCCATTCACGTCCAAACTAAGCGTACGTAACTCTCTCTCTCTCTCCATATATAATAATTATTCGTAACGTTGTTGTTATACGTATATTCAGGGTGCACTCACAGCATCACAGCAACTGGATTTATTTAGAGAATATAAAAGAAAAATGGAATTGACAATTGGCAAGGAAAGAACTGATGATCTAGTTAAGAGGGGTGAATACGTTGTTAGCTTAGGAACAAACGATTTCGCCTTTAACTACTATGGACCTGTACTCATACAACGAACACTCTATCCAACCCTCCATAGTTATCAGAGTTTCTTGTGGCAGAATATACAAAAATTCTTACAGGTTGGCCTCCTCTTTAATTTCATCATTATATATATTTTCAACTTAACATATCTGTATCTTGTTACACTTTAAGCTATAATAACATCTATTATTATCTCAAAAGTTCATGGAAGGGTCTACTTATAACACGGAAAATTTGCTACACTTTTTTTTTATTTGTTTCCAATTGACGCATACTATATATATGCTATGTATGTAGTATATATTCACTCGTGTTTACTTTATTTTGTTCGTTTCCGCTTAGCTGACTGCGGTTAGGCCAGAGTGAAGTTGTTCCTATAATGTTTAGGATCCTTCGCACCATCCTAGCCTAATAATCCCTTTTGAGGCTCCTCTATAGACGATTCACCACAAGTGTTTTGCAAGAATTTTAGTGTCAGCTCAAATGGTGCCTAGAGACGCCTAACTAGCTTATGTGTTCTTGAAAAAGTGGATTTTTAATGCCTATTTTAAAATTTTCTAGTTTAACATGCCTATTTACAATTTTCAAAAAATAAAAAATACATCAAGCAAATTAGATTGTTGAAAATGTGTCTCATAGTTTAAAATGATTTTCAATTTTGTACAGACTGAATTGAACAAAGTATTTATGTGCTTTGATGGTATTAAAGAACTTACGTACACAACCAACTCATTCATAACTATTGAAGAAACACCAGTCGAACCCCGACCGATTACTGGTAACCTAGGGGTTGGAGAGCTGTTTCCCACGAGGGGTTAGACCCTTGGAAGATGGTTCTTCTGATAACCTGCAAAACAGACACCGTGAGCTCGTCACTGAGAAGGGGGGGGTTCCTCCTTGTGACCACCCTCCGGCGTGAGAATCAGACTAGATTGCTCTTTAAATATAAAAGTATATTAAGAGATTGCTAGAGCAGATATCAGGTATATATGATGATAATATGATAAGATGAGATGGTCATACCATTTGGGGTATTTATAGCCGAAGGTAGGTTTCCAAGGGGTTTAGCCGGCCCAACACGCTACCAACTGTAACCTATGCACGTGCCCTGCCTGTGAGTGGTGGATAGGTAGCGGCTGACACAGAGCAGGCGTGTCGTGCACTCTTCCTCTTCTGCCAACAACAGGCTAGGCACGTGGTATGGCAGGAGTTGGTGGGTAGGCGGCGGCTATTGGTCACAGTGCTGTGGCGTGCTGTCTGCCATGCTGCTGTCAGTGAGCTGTCGCATTCTTGGTCAGATCTTTTGTCTGTACCTCGTCAGGTATCACACAAAAGATCCTCCATCATACGGACTGGCTCATTTAGGCGGGAGTTTTCCCCCTCCCGCCTTTGCTCATTCCTTCAGGTGACACTGGGGAGAGTTAAGTGCCTAGTGCGTGTAGCCATGCTGCGCGGGTGGCCTTCACTCATGGCTTGTATCCGAGGCTGCGGGAACAGGCGGAGTCCTTCACCATGGGAGGCATTTCCTGCGGGACCAGCTTGCATACTGCGCGTAAGGACGTCACTTCTCTGAGCATGGTTGGTCCTGCGGATCCAGTTGGTCTCTGCGCAGACGTCCCTGTTTAAGGTGAGTCTTGCGGGTCCAACTGGGCTCTGCTGGGACCTACCTCTTCAAGTCCCCCCAGTCCAATGTTCTTCTCATGCGTGTTTAATAAAGTGAGGTGAACTTTTGGACTTAAAAGGGGTTTTGAAAAGGGTTTTGTAAGGTTTTCCATGGGAAGTCCTTGTCACTTGCAGAAATGCCCGAGTTTCCTGCTTGGTCTTTGGGTATGATGCGGGTAGGTCTGTAACCTCCTCGCAAGTCAGGAGCATTGAGTCCCAGTTGTGTGGATTCTCCATGAGGTTTTGGTAGTTTTGAACATAGTGATCAATTATGTTAAAACCACCAATTCCATCCTGGAGCTTTAAACAACGTAGTTCTCGACGTTTCCGCTATGCGGGGATGTTATTTCCTTTTCCGCAAGCATTGCCCAGAAGATCCTTCTTGGTTTCAATTCCCAGCGGAGCGCTAGGTATGTGAAGGGTTTTGCCTTAACACTGTACCTGCGCTCGTCTTACGGTTACTTTACTTCCAAGGTATTCCTGGCGTCAATTCCCTGCGGGTGCTAGGTATGTGAAGGGTTTTGCCTTTACACTGTACCCGCACCTGTCTTATAGTTACTTGGTTGCCGAGGTACTTGGCTTCAATTCCCTGCGGGTGCTAGGTATGTGAAGGGTTTTGCCTTAACACTGTACCCGCATCCGTCTTATGGTTACTTGTTCGCCAAGGTTTTCTTGGCTTCAATTCCCTGCGGGTGCTAGGTATGTGAAGGGTTTTGCCTTTACACTGTACCCTCATCCGTCTTATGGTTACTTGTTCGCCAAGGTTTTCTTGGCTTCAATTCCCTGCGGGTGCTAGGTATGTGAAGGGTTTTGCCTTTACACTGTACCCGCATCCGTCTTAACCTATGCACGTGCCCTGCCTGTGAGTGGTGGATAGGTAGCGGCTGACACAGAGCAGGCGTGTCGTGCACTCTTCCTCTTCTGCCAACAACAGGCTAGGCACGTGGTATGGCAGGAGTTGGTGGGTAGGCGGCGGCTATTGGTCACAGTGCTGTGGCGTGCTGTCTGCCATGCTGCTGTCAGTGAGCTGTCGCATTCTTGGTCAGATCTTTTGTCTGTACCTCGTCAGGTATCACACAAAAGATCCTCCATCATACGGACTGGCTCATTTAGGCGGGAGTTTTCCCCCTCCCGCCTTTGCTCATTCCTTCAGGTGACACTGGGGAGAGTTAAGTGCCTAGTGCGTGTAGCCATGCTGCGCGGGTGGCCTTCACTCATGGCTTGTATCCGAGGCTGCGGGAACAGGCGGAGTCCTTCACCATGGGAGGCATTTCCTGCGGGACCAGCTTGCATACTGCGCGTAAGGACGTCACTTCTCTGAGCATGGTTGGTCCTGCGGATCCAGTTGGTCTCTGCGCAGACGTCCCTGTTTAAGGTGAGTCTTGCGGGTCCAACTGGGTTCTGCTGGGACCTACCTCTTCAACTATCCTTTCACCTTTTTATCTGTTTTGAAGATTTTTTTATTAAAACTCATTCATGCCTTTTAAACTGCTTTTTTAATATCATAATAATATTTTATTGTTTACACAGGATTTGTTGGATGAGGGTGCAAGGAGAATAGGGGTTGTGGGTGCACCACCAATTGGATGCTTGCCTGCTATCATTACTATCAACTCAAAGGACCCAATTTCTAGCCGTCAATGTATTCAACGATTTAATTCCGTTTCAAGAGATTACAATAAACTGTTGGAAAATAATCTAACGTCCCTTCAAACAATAGACAGTCGCATTGTGTATGCTGATATATACAGCCCAATTATTAACATGGTACAAGGAAATCTTCAAACAGGTAATTATTTATTTATTTATTTATTGTTATTTAACAATACTATATGCAATCAAATTTTTAACACAATCTTTATCAATCTCCACCAGGCTTTGAAGAGGTTCATAGGGGTTGTTGTGGCAGTGGACTACTTGAAGCTGACTTCCTATGCAATAAAAAATCTGTGTTGTGTTCTGATGCCTCATAATACGTTTTTTGGGATTCATTTCATCCAACTGAAAAGGCTTATTATATTATCTTCAAGTCATTCGAATCCCTTATCAGATATAACATGCAGTGAATTTTATGTCGATAAGGACATACATATACTTAGTGATTTCTGTAACCGTAAGTTCACGATACAAATGAACTGAATAAATAGTAATATACACACCAAGAATTGTGACATCATGAAAACTTCAATGTGACTTGTAGAAACCATATGACCCGGTAAATAGACTATTATATTGGGTGAGCAATGACCAAACCGAAACCACATTAACCGATAATCAACTTAACTGGAAATCAATTGTTAGTTACTTTTTTTACACTCGGTTAACCGAAATCAACCAAACCAAACCGAATCAGTGATATTTTCATATATTTCTAGCTTTTATACATTCAATTCAGGTATTTCAATTTATACCACATATCATTTCTTGAAATTATACCTCTATTTCATGTATTTATGCCTTAATTCATGTATTTATGCATTAATTTCATGCACTTCTAAGTAAAACTTTTAGCCCAAATTGGTTTTGGTTATTAACCAAAATTTATAGAAGCGAACCGAACAGAAACCCCAAAAACTAACCTAATAAACCGAACCGATTAACCGAAAATGGATTAGTTAATTTGGTTGAGACTAATAACCGAACCAAACCGAAATGTGCACACCACTAATAATACAAGTATGACATATAGCGGCTTAACTAAAAAATGAAAATGTCACTGCTAGGTAGACATGAGGGCGCTTACTAACTTTTTTATAAAAAAAATGTGTAATGATTTGACTAATAACACAACTATTATTTAATCTTTTTTTAATAGGTGTGACATTCTTAACCCACATAAGTACACGAGGTATTAGGGGTGCATTGGATGACTTAACCAAAGCAAGCCCAAAGGATATCCTTGAATGGCACCATGAATACCCTACTGTTGTAAATACTCTATAGCTAAGATGAAAGAGAAAGAATAAATAGTCTTAAGAAAATAGTTAGTCCTGGTTATATTGATTGAAAACTTTGAGACTAGTTTTTGTGGATGAAATTGGTGGTGGTGGTGTGGTGGGGTGGGGGTTTGCTATCCATCCTCTGGCTCAACCAATCTCTTTAACGCCAAGGCCAGTTTCGGGAGAGCCACAAGAGAAGGGGGGGGGGGGGGGGGGGCACCATCTCCTGTAACCTAGTATCATTGATTTTGTACCATTATTTTTAATTGTATTGAGATGGCCTGTTAAGTTATTTTTCTTTTTCGTTTATGTAACTTTGATTTTTTCTTCAGTTTTTTGTTTTTGTTTTTTAAAATTTTTGTAGATTTTCGCTTCTTAACTTGTACATAGAAGTTCTAATGCAGCCATTTATGTTATAAGAGTTTTGGGTCGAAGAACCAGAAACGAAGTAATTATTATGTAGAACTTATTTATAAATATTATGTGAATACCTCGCACCTCATATACATGAAGCTCTTGTTTCACAGCTCATGGTTAGCTTTCAAGACATGAATGCTTTAAAGTGCCTCACACCATTTTAAAATCAATCATAAGCCTATTATAAACTAACATAATTTGAAAATTCCCTTATAAATTTAGTAAGAATTCAAAGAATGTAGTGATATTTGTATTTGTAGTTGTATTGATAAACAGTTGCTTATATTTGTTTCTATTATGATATAATAGCTAGATTTTAAAAAAAACTAATGATAACTAATATATATTTATTATGTATTTGAAATATTTACCAATAGACAAACGAACTCCAAAGTAAGAGTACACGTTCTAGTAACAAATATAATACTTACATTGTATTCTTAAGTTTTTTATTTAAAGGTTAGGAAAAGAAAAGATAAGAAAATTTTTCTTGTTTAATTCTTGAGTTTTTTTATTAAAAGAGAATGAAAAGAAAAGTTAGGCTTTTTTTCCTTCAAAGCTTTCCTACCAAATATAACCGGATTGTGAAGGAAAAGTTTATATATTACTAATTTACCTATCTTTTCCTTCCTATCTAATTCAAGAATGAGGGTATATAAAGTTATAATTTTTTTTTCCTATCTTTTCCTTCCTATCTAACCCAAGAATATAATTAACACTTTCTTTTCTTTTCTTTTATTTGAACTCGAGAATGTCTTTTTAAGTGTATAATTTCTTTTCCTTTCTTCCCTTATCCAATCTTATCATTTCTTTTTCTTATATTTTAAATCTTAGTTTTTTATATCATTCATGGTACGTACATTTCAATATTCCCTAAAGAATAGCAATGAAGTTCCAAATAATATAATAAGTTACACTTCAACTTTAATATTGAAGAAACGTGAATCGACTTACTAGTATACGATCAACTTTCCTCGGGTATGAGTGTGCTATATCACCGATGGTTTTCCGGAATATGAATTCTTCCACCTACAAAACGAGCAGCACCGTGAACTTAACCCTCAGAAAGGGACAGAGGGGTCCTCTTTGGGGTAACCCTCCGGTGTGAGAATAAGATATTGTAGGAGAAGATAATAATAATCTGAAAGTGAGTAAGGACTTAGAATGTATTTTCTTGCTTACCTCCCCTTGTGGAGGTGGTGTGGTATTTATAGTATTAGGGTTTCCAATGATTGGGCTCAGACCCAATTAGGGCCTTTTTGGCCTCCTCCTATTGCTTCGCGCCACGTGTCCTTAGGACACCTGGTGCTTTTTCATTGATTATTCTCTGACCAAGGTATTTCACCCGACCCATGTGCAATCACGTGGTAGCACATGGGTTTTGCTGAGTTGTCCACCCTTCATTGGCAGCTGTCAACATCAGCATATTCTTTATTCCTTAAAGGATACCTTCTGGAAGGTTGTCTGATGAGCACAATCATGGTTGTTCTTATCCTGATTTGGATAAGGACGTGGCTGATTATGTGCATGTGTGATATGCGCCTATCCTGGGGATGCGCGAGATCTTCTCTTTATTCTCACGCGCAGATGTTTCATGCGCAGATGTGATATGCGCAAGCATATGTAATATGCGTGAGCATATGTGATATGCGCCACGCGCAGATGCGCCACGCGCAGATGTGATATGCGTGAGCATATATGATGCGTGAGCATATGTGATACGCGTGAGCATATGTGATACGCGTGAGCATATGTGATACGCGTGAGCATATATGATATGCGCCACGCGCATAGGTTTTGGCTTTGTGTCTTCATGACATCCTGATTTCAAGCCTCTTGTCTATATCTTGTGGGTTGACCCGCCCCGCTCGATGTTAAGGCGGGTGCATACCTCTTCAAATATCATTGAAAAATGTTGGTGATAATAGAGCTTAAGGCCCCATCTGCAACAATCTTATACATTTTGGCTGTAGGATGGACTGCATCCCAAAACAAATATTTATCTCGCTCACCACAAGCATCCAATCCTTTACATGAAATACCATATTCATACGTCCCTGTTCCACAGCACCCCTTTGATGTCTCCACAAACCCTATACACACATGATCGATATAATAGACCGACTTGTATTAAACCCAGATTATATTTAGGCATTCTTATATGTACTTAATATAGTAAATTAAATATGTATTAATAAATGTATATTAACAATTAGTTGTTAAAAAAGACAAATGTACGTTTGAAAAGGTTTTTATTATTTAAAGTGAACACATCAAGAGTTTTACCATATGTATCAAATTTATAAAAATCTTAAAATCCAAAATTTTTTAACAATCCTCTAGCAAATATATTATAATATAGTATAGATATGGTAAAATAAACCACTGACCGTATTTTTGAGGGTTTTAAATCGCGTCTTGAATGAGATCATAAGCGTCAGCATACACGGTCTTCATCCCTAGAGATCTTTTGAGTTTAACCAGTGCCTTTTTTATCTTAATATTGAATGAAAGAGCCACATTGTTGTAATGGCTGTCACATTCGGTTACACCCTTCAATGTTCTGACCAAAGGCATGCATCCAAATGGAACCATCCCAACAACTACCAATCTTCTTGCTCCTAGAGAATGCATTTTCTACACAAAACAAATCAATAAATCAGTACAAGTAATTATATAAATGTGTGATTATTCAAATTAAGTGAATAAGAAAGAACCTTGACATAACCAAGAAAGAGAGAGATCAAGTAATCTCCATATTGATCCACGGTGTATTGGGCGCTACGTGTGGGTTCTACGTAATAATTTTGGAGAAAATCATTTGTGCCCATGCTCAAAACGAACACGGCATTCTGGATTAATCTAGCGGTCCTTTTTGCTCCTATCTTCAAGCTAAGGTTCCGTTTGTAATGCGCAAAATACTTCAGTTGATGTGACAACGTCAACACATTCTTCACGTCAATAAAAGAAACATCATGTTATATCTTTTTCAATCATCATAGGGGTGTAAACACAGCGAGTGATGATTTGATTACTGTGTTTTAAAAGGATTAATAAATCGCACATAAAAGGCTAAAACGTTTGAGACGGTCATTGTGAGTCAATAAGTGGTACAATGATATGGGTGGCTTAAATAATTTCCTTTGTATTATAACTACTGGAGTTAAGGCGTACCGAAATTTGAGCAGTGAGGTTATCATAGCCGGAACCACTAGATGCGAAACTAACACCATGAGAAAGAGCGAAAGGCATTGTTGATCCTGGTTCCAGAAATGGCCGAATTGCTTTCGTATAACCCAATGCCTCAGCTGTTCAACAAAAAAAGGTTAGGACTTAGGGTAATATATGTATATATGCAATTGCTTCATACACTACAGATTCAAGGAGTTATTTGCAGGGTTTATTTTTAGGCTACTTATGTTTACTAAATCCCTGACTATACCTTCAAATTACATACCTATTAATAACATGTTTTGGGTTTTTTCATTCATTTCATTACACACATTATCTTGTCTTGAATTTAAACATTAACTTAATTATTTGCACTTTTATCATGTTTTTTTTAGTTTTTGACATAAAGCTATAGCCAAAATCATTTGAGCTTGCCAAATGCCCTTTGATATATCAAATGCTCTATTTTAACACATCTATTATTAACTTTTAATATACAGCATTCAATTCTGTATCAATTGTAAAAGTTTATTTATAGTTGGCTATAGCGTTTTTTTTCATATATCTTAAGTTTAAATATCATATTAAATTTAAAAGGCTCACGAATTTGACAGAGAATTTAATTAGATGACATCGAGCCATTTTTTCATCAAACAATGGTGTAATTTTTTGAAGAAAAACCATCGCAAAAAATTTAATAATAATAATATTAATATTAATATTAATAATAACAACAACAATAACAGTATCGGAAATATCAAAATTATCATTTGTATTGGCAGGTTGTATTGTTAGGCTGAGGGGTGTGGGGCTTCAGCGGGGGCGCGAGAGCCCCTCCGCTCGCGCCCCCAGGCGCGAGCACCACACCACCGAGGCGCGAGAGGGGCGCGAGCACGGGAACCAAGGCGGGCGCAAGGCAGGTCGCGGGAAGGCTGAGGCGTAAAGGGACGTGGGAAAGCGTGAAAGAGCCGTTGGGAGGATAAATGAGCCGTTGGGCTTGGATATTTTTATTAACATAAAATCAGTTTTTCCTATATATAAACCTATACCAATTACCACACCCAAAATCACATACCACACCCAAAATCATATAAAACCATTACCACAACTACAAAAAAAACCCAAAATCAACCCATCTTCCAAACCTTTTTTTAAAAACATGGCTGGAAATTGGTACCCGAACCTAGATTCTGGTTATAGTTACGACGATTTATGGTCGTCACCAGACCAATCGATGTTTTTTACGGGGGTCGCAAGAAACATCCGGCTTTCAACCATCCAACATACAACCGTCTCCTAACTTTGTTGTTCCGGAGACACAAGAATCACACGGTGAAGCTGCGGGACAAAGAAGACGCGTCCACCGGAAAAAACATGTTGCAACGGACGGGTCGGGTTCTGCTTCGACTCCGAGGACGAAACGTAAAACCACTCCGTGGTCATCGGATGAGAAGGAAGCCCTGTGTCGGGCTTGGATAGTCATTTCTGAGGATCGGCGTTGCGGTAATTGTTTTAACGTTTTTAAAAATGATTTTTAATAAAAAAGTTAAATAAAAAAGTTAAATGACTTACAAATTTATTTATGCATTTTGCAGCCGACTACCAAAAGAGCAAGGTCTTTTGGACAAAGGTTAGGGAGACGTTCTATTCGCTCGTTGGGAGTACAGAGCGGAACGCCGATATGATTTCGGGTCGGTGGTCCGAAATCAGAAAATTTGTCGGCTTGTTTACTAATCTTTTCAACAGGAACGCCGGTCGTATGAGACCAAGTGGCAGTGATGATTTGGCGGTTTACAATTTCACTGTCGAAGAGTGGAAGCAGGAGTGTCTGCGGAGGTATGGGACGGTGAAGACGTGGGACGATGTAAAGTTGTGGGAGAGGTTGAAAAGGTGTGCCAAGTGGGTTGAGCTGGTGGCGCCCGACCATGATGCGGAAGTAGGGCCGAAACGGACTAAAACTAGTTCGTCTGGAGCGTATAGCACTTCTGCCGCGTCGGATTGCCGCGTTGGATTCGACCTAAACATTGCGGGGGAGGAAACGTCTTCACCGCCGAGGAGGCGGCCATTGGGACGGGACGCCAAGGGGAAAAAACCGGCTGAGGGGAGAGCCGTAAACATCGTCGATCTTGTTGAATCCCTCAATAAATTCAACAAAACCATGGAGGTGGTCTCTAATGACAAAAAGGAAAAAAGTCGAATGAGAGATTTGGACTTCCTTACAAGAGACTTCAGTAACCTAAATCCGGTCGATCAAATGCTGATGGAAAAGCAAAAGGAACGTATCCGAAAGAGGTTGATCGAAGAAGACCAAGCCGAAGAATAAGAATAATGTTTTTTTAGTACTTTAATTTTTATTTTATTTTTAGATATTAATGTTTTTTTTAATGTGTGTTTTTTTTAATAATTTATGAGTTTTTTTTAATAATACATTTTTTGAATATATTTATAAAAAAATAATAAAAAAAAATCCGCTGGAGCCCTTGCTCGCGCCCCTCCACACCAGGGCCAGGGGCTCCAGCGGGGGCTCCAACACCCATCTTATCCAGTTTCTCTCTCTGTCACACGTCACAATATTATTGGTCGGAGCCCTCACTTGCGCCCCCGTTGGAGCCCCCCACACCCCTCAGCCTTAGGTTATGGAAGCCATTATGCTGAAGGAAATGTTGATGTGACAGGTTGTATTGACCGCCCCACTCAATTTGACACTGCCAGCGGTGAAATTTTGGAACTAAATTTACCGTAAAAAATGCCGCTGAGATTTGGAGTAAGAAAAAATAGTTTTTTATTCTATATACACCGCTAAAAGTGTAGAGCATTTGACCACACGCCAAAAAGGAAAAATTATTTTTTCTTTTTAATTTCGTGTAACTACGTTATTTTTTAAAATATAATTAAATAACTTTCTAAAAATATAAATAAACCCCTTCTTTTTTTTTATATATCAAAAACTTACGAATCTCTCTCAACTAAGATGGATTTTTCATTCGATGACGAGTCGAGTTCGATCGTCCGCTTTGTATTAAATTAATTTTAGTTATATTAAATTATTGTTATATAAATATTATCATTTTATTTAAAAAATAAGGAAAGTGATGAATTGGTGAGTATTTTCATGGTATTAATGAAAAATAGTGAAATGGAGTGTGGCATAATATGACACTAACATGACATTATAAACTAAATTGGGAAGCGAAAAGGCATCCACACCTAATAATATAAATGGGATCAATTAGTAAGTTGGTCGGCAATTAAATGTCAATTATTAAAAACACTGACATTGACATAGAAGAATCGTGTAAAAGATCGTGGCGAAGTAACTCAAACGTACATACACAAACATATACCGTATTTTATAATAAAATTGTTGAGTGTTTTTTTAAGGAAGGGTATGGTGATCGATTACCTATGAAATCAGTGGCAAGTCTGCCATTACTAAACCTCCCGGTGGGGTGGCCTCCGAAGAAGTCGATCCCGTAAGGAGGAAAGTTACTCTTGTCATCGGTATTAAGACCGTTGTTATTCCCGGGATCAACGCTCGAATCACCAAACACGAACACACCGCTTACATTATACCTTGCTGCAATCTGTCTTATTTCAGAAATTGGTATGCCAGTCACCGGTGTGCCTACAATACACATCACGGTCACTATGGTCACCAGCATATTTAGTTGACTACTCCCCATAAAATTATTATTCATTCCAAATGGAGACATCTTTTAGGTGATGAAACTGGCTAAGGCTTCTGCCAAGATATATAGGCTTTCAAGGGGAGGCTATTAATTGATGTTTGGTTAGGATGGTTATTATCTATTTTGTCTCTTGTATATTATCAGCCTTGTTTCTGTTGGGAATAGGGCATTCAAATGCATTTGCTGAATTACTCATGGTCGACAATATATATAAGAGCAATAAAAAACCATAATTTATGGTCTCTTTTATAAAGAAAAAGGATTATGAATTTTGGGTTGTAACTTTTTTTTTTGTTGAATGGCGATGGAATGTTATTAGCACGCACGAATAGTAATACTTAGGGATGGCAATTTTGACTCAAACTATTTTAAATGGGTCAATTGGGATTGTTTTAAAAATTAAATGGGTTGGTTTGGGTCAAAGATTTTAACTAAATAGGTCATTTGAAATTTCAACTTGTAATTTCCGGGTCAAATTGGGTCGCCATATTCAAAGAAATGGGTCGATGTGGGTTAGTGTCCTAAGGAAATGTGACAGGTTTCTGATCGGAACGGGTTTCGGCACGAAACGGGTTTGAGATTGGAACAGGTTCGATTCAGGTTTCAAGCCAACACAAGTTTTCACACATGACGGGTTGGGTTTTGGTTTCTTTTTGGTCGATTCCGGCCTCGTTTTTGGTTTTTTGTTTCGTTTGGGTTTGTGTTTTAGTTTCGTTTTTGTTCGGTTTCAGTTTTTTTAGTTTCGTTTTAATCGATTTTTTGATTTCGATTGATTTGGTTCAGTTTTGGCTTTTTGTTTCATTTCCGTCGACTTTTCGGTTTCGGTTTCAGTTTCGGTTTCTCGGTTTTTTTTATGGAATGACGACAACAAAGGAAACATTTTAGTTTTTTTTAATTTTTTATATTTATATTTTGAGTTATGATTTTTTTATTATTATTTTTTAATATTTTTTCGAAGGGTTTTTGTTCTTAATAGGAAACCCCTTAGAAAAAAATTCAAAAAAAATAATAAAAAAATCATAACTCATAATATAGATAAAAAACAAAAAATCTAAAAATACTAAAATGTTTCCGCCACTATGCTCGTTAAAAAAAAAACGTTCTGACTCGTTCCGATCCTAACCTATTCTGACCCAAACCAAAACAATCATTTTTTAGTTGACTCATTCTGACCCTAACACATTCTGACCCAAAACCGTTTCGACCCAAACCCATTTTGACCCATGACTCGTTCGACCCAACCCAACCCATTTGCCACCTCTAGTAATACTAAGTCAAACGGATGAATAGACTAGTTTAAAGGTAGAAAGACCTAAAATAATAAACTAAAGGCGTTCTAAGGCAAGCACATCTATTGTGTTATAGACTAGTAAAGGTAAGTATGTCGGATGTCAATTCGGGGACAAGGAGTTCTTAATTACCAAGTTGTCCGCCAATTTGTAGGGGGTGTTTAGGATTACTTATATTATGAGAGAAAAAATTTCACAAATTATACTTTTGTAACTTAGTAACTTATTGATAACTTGATAAGTTATAAAGAGGTAAAATAAGGAATCCCAAACACCCCTATAATCTATGTAAGTAAAATGAAATATTGTAAACTTTAATTAATTAAGTGTATATGGACCTTTTTATTTTGATCGTCTGAGATACTTAAATCCCCAGGGCCGACCCTGTTTGGGTACTTGGGGAGCACCCCTTGTGGTTAACTTGTGTGTTAAACTGAAACAAAACCTGCACACGGCTCATTGCACATTTCAAGACGACTTTGGATCTACAACACCGTATACCTGTTCACTTGTTTAGAATCAATGTGATAGTGTTGAGGAGACAATTTTAAAAGGCCCAAAGGATTGAGGAATAAAAATAAAGACAATTTTAAAAGGTCTAATATAAGATTAAGCGTTGAGGAGAATATCATAACCCCAACTAAATTGTGAATAATTAAACTGTGAATAGTACTGTCAGTGTGTCATCATGACATACTATACGTACAGCAGAACGAAATCCTTTCTATACCATTGATATGGTTGTTGTGAACATTTATTTATTTCTAGCTACCGCCATTAGTATTGCAACTCCATTGTTTCTTTAATAAGATTTTCAAATGTTGTTCTTTATTATAATCCTTTTAAAAAACAAATGCTCTTTATAGTAACAATTACATTGAAAGTAATTGGTGTTAATTTCAAACTGACGTGATTTTAGTTCAAGCTAGTCACTGATTGTATGATAACTAGCAAAACAAGGATCCACAAAATGTAGCACTTTTTATACACAAAATTGTCATTTGAGCTTGAAATCAAAGGGAAATATGTCACACTATGAGGATATTTTATTAGTAAAATATTTATAGATATGTTTCATGGATTGCTTTCAATTGAGAACACATTTGAGTTTTAAAAACTTAAGAACCCCATCCATCACTAGATTATTGACACATAACCAGGTTTGTCATTTAATTAAACGGGTAAAAATGTAATCTTAGCAAACTCTCTTTCTCTCTCTTACGATACACACTTTCCAAGTTTTCATAATTTTCATGAAGAATATTATTTGTTTATTTTTTTAATGCAATTGATGTTTTGAATGACGTATTTTGTTTATTGAAGACTGAAAATTAATTATATTATATGGTATAGAGTTAGTAATTTTTACTATTCAAATTAAAGGAATTAAGTTCTTATCTATTTTCTTGAAAAAGAATCTTGGGTGCTTTTTATATGCCTTTTTATCTATGTGTTTTAAAACACAATTATTTTTTATTCTTTGAATATATTTCTTAAAAAGTTACAAATAATTCATTTATAATTTTTAAATGCAAAGTTATTTAGCAATGATTTTAAAACTTTCGAACATATGAGTATTTGGATCGATTTTCCCATTGACAATTTCATTACATATATCTTACATTAAAAAATAAACATGTCACGATATACATGATGAGTTTGATTTGATAAGTTATTTGATATATGTTAGTTGTAAGATGATTTATATTTAGTGTTTTTATTTTATATTTTTCTATAAACAATCTTGCATCTAAATGTTTGGAAATAATATCGCAAAACAAACGTTGGGGTAAGAAAAAACACTCTTTTGACCATGGTTTTATAATTTAGGTTCAAGTATTGATGAACGGAAAACAAATGAAGCTCAAAATAAGAAAGGCGAGGTTGGTTTGTAGATTTCTTGTTAATGGTTTTATAGTTATTAAACTTTATTATGGTAAGTATCGTAACTTTGTATAAAAGAAGATTATTTTTATATAAAAGAATGATGACTTTTCTTATTAAATTTGTGTAATGTATGCAACTTGTATAATTTATATAATTTTGGGTACTTCGTGCATTTTATGTAATATATGTATTTTGTGTTGTGTAATTTATGTACCTTGTGTAGCATATGTAATTGATAATTTTGTATATTTCGTGGTTAGCTAATTAATGTAATTTGGGTAATTTGTGTAATTGGTGTGGATGTAGTTTGAGTAATTTGTGTATTTGAGATAATTTTACGTAATTTGTGTAGTTTCTTTCTTTCTTTTTTTTTCTTTTTCTTTTTCTTTTTAATTTGTGTAGTTTGGATAAGTTATGGATTTGTGTATTTAATTTCTACATGTGCGTTGAGAGTAAAAAGAAATATATTTTATTAAAAAGGTCTTTTTATTTTAAATATGTTTAATATCCTAATAAATTTTATATGTTTTGTAAAAAAAATCTGGTTTGTTTCTCATTTAAATTTAATAATTTAGTTTACTAAAAAATTGAGATAAATGGTGTGTTTTATTAGAATCTAAAAAAAGTCAAATAAGTATTTACCTAAATACCTTTTATCATTTATTATTATTATTTCTTTCTCTTTCCTCTCCTAGTTTTTAATTTTGGTTTAATCACAACCACAAAAATCAAACATTTAATTAAATGTATGGTCACAATTTAATTCTTAAGTTCTTAAAACTCAAATGAGTTCTCAAAATATCCCTCTTCTGTGTTTCATTTGATAACTTTAAGTATATCATTTATTAGACTAAGGGGTGTGGGGGTTTTAATGGGGGGCTCTAATGGGGGCTCTAAGAGCCAATAACCAATAATATTATGACGTGTGGCAGAGAGAGAAACTGGATAAGGGGGGTGTTGGAGCCCCTGTTGGAGCCTCTGCCCCCTGGTGTGGAGGGGCTCCAGCGAATTTTTTTTTCTTTTATTTTTTTATAAATATATTCAAACAACATATTATTAAAAAAATTCATAAATTATTAAAAAAAACACACATTAATAAAAAAACACATTAATATCTAAAATTCAAATTACAAAAAAAAACAAATCATCCACCACGGTTGCGGTCAAAACTTCCCCTATATGAAGAAGCAAATCATCCTCTTAGGAGGAGTCGGAATCAGACGAGTACCACGACATTTTTTTTGTGTTAATTTTGAGAGGATTTTAGGAAGATAGGTGTATAATTGTGAAATGGAATATATTTTATAAAGGTATATATAAAAGTTTAAGAAAATAATTTTTTTTTAATTTAATATGAGCTCAACGGCTCTTTTGCTAAAACCTATGTACCTTTCTCTCTCTCTTCTCCCGCTAACCGGCTCATGCCTGCATTGTTTTTCACGCTAGCGCCCCGTTAGCGCCCCCGCTAGCGCCCCGGTGGTGTGGTGTTAGCGCCTGGGGGCGCGAGCGAAGGGACTCTAGCGCCTCCGTTGAAGCCCCACACCCCTCAGCCTTAGCTAACAAATACTGGGGAAATTATTGAGAGATAGGTGGTAGAGTGGTTGCATTAAAGAGGGTAAGCACGTAATAAATGTTGTTCTAACGGCACATGTGCGAATGACCGCCAAGGTCAATTACTTCAAGCTGTAAGTCACCATTCTTGTTGACAACAATGTGCGTTGGCTTACAACTAGATAAGCACAATTGAATACGTAAGCTTTTTTCTGAAACAAATAAAAATCAATTAATCAAGACACTTATAATAACTTATAATACTTTTGGTATGGAATAATAAAATGAATAAATAAATGGAATAGATAGGGTATTGGAATAGACAGAGGAATGAAATAAACTATTATCATTTTATTATCTTGTTTGATTACTAAGTAGAAATGATTCATCACTTTATTATTAAGATTATTATTATCAGGGCTGTCTCCGAGGATTTAAATACCTCGGCCGAGCCGGAAAAAAAAGGCCCATAGCCTTAACCAGTAACGAAATATAGAATCTGTTTTTTTTAAACGAGGCTTAATGTTATAACAATAAACATAGAAAAGTATATTATTAAAATCAAATACCGTAATAATTAACGATTAACCAATGATTCATGAAACTCTCCTAAGTCCTAACATTGGAAAAAAAAATAGCTTGGTCATTGGTGGCTAGCTTGGTCAACCGTGGAGGAGCCTGGTGGTTAACAACGAACCAACAGTGGTTGTCGGCTACGTTGGTCGTTGTTCAGCATTCGCAAAGAAGGAAAGAACCAAAGAGAAATTTTATCGATCGCTATTTCTTTTATTTTGCATCGGGTTTTTATTTAATTTTTGTTTTAGTTTTTAGCTTTAGTTTGGGCCCAATAATTTAAGCTTAATTAAATGGATTGTGGATAAAAAATAATTTCGAGCCCAATAATTATAAGACGATAAAGAGCAATTCATATTTTATAAGTTTTATTTTTTTAAATGTATATATAAAAAATATAGATAAAAAAATTTTGGCCCCTAAAAATTACGTGCCCCGACCGGCCGTCCAACCGACGCCACCATCTAGCCGGCCCTGATTATTATTAGTAATAATAATAAATAAATAAAATTAATAATAATAACTAGTTTTAGGACTCATACGTTGTGGCGAGATCGTTAGATCGAATAAAAATAATCATAAAAACGTTGAATCACACATGTGTGTTTTATAGTGCTAACTCGCCCAGTTTTAACTAATAATAATAACAATAATATTGATAATATAAGAATAGTTATATTATAATTAAAAATAATAATAATGATAAGAAAATAATTATAGTATTGTTATTGATAACATAATAATAATCTAATATAGTAATAATTATAATAGAACTAGTATTTCGATCCCCGCGTTCGGGGATTATGAAACCGTAAGTGAAGCTCGGATCTTGGTGATCGAGAGTTAATCGAATTTTCTTGGCTTTTATTATCCTAGCTTGGAAAGTGACAAAAGTAATCCAAAGTTTGGTTTCAAACCATCGTCATAGCACTAAATGAATTAAAATAAATCAAACGGTACAAAACGACAGCTTGATTCGAGTTATCTTAGATAACCTAAGAGTTTAAATAATACGAAAAGGGTACCATGTTCAAAGCATAAGTCAGACACATTAAAGCAATTAGATCAAAACTAACATAATAATAGTCATAAACTTTACTAAAACATAAGACTTGCCATAGCCAATTGAACCCAAACACTTTTAACCATTCAGTGTTCTAAACCTTTGGAGATCAATTTATCTACAATTTTAATAAACAGAATATACGATCAACAATAAGATATTTGTGGCAACCTCAATGAGTCCAACTTAATACCAAACAAAAAAGCCCTGATACCTGAACTGCAATCCCGAAAAACTCAAACCTGAAAACCTCAAATGCAACGCATTCCTATAAACTAACAACAACGTACTAAACCGGAAAAAAACGACCCAAACATATCAAAACCTCGATGAAATTATTGAATTACTTGAGGCTCAAAGCTCCGTTATGTTGCAACATAAGTTGCCATCCAGATAACGGAGCGTCATCACAGCCTAGACAGGAAATTCAGGCGATAAACGAATCCGTCACCGCGGTGCCTAGGGTTCCAAATTGAAACCTGACCACAATCATTACATCATAATATACAATTAGATGAAGCAAGTGAATATTATATCAGTGAAGAGAAATTTTTCAAAAAGGAGAAAAGCAACCAGTAGAAGCAAATGCAAAAGGTGGGAGATACGTGGAACCCAGTGAATGTAATAGTCATAGAACCATCAGTATAGCATCATGTACAACAAAACAAAGCAAAAAAAGGCAATGAACAGTAACATTGAGAGTATGAACCGACATTACAAATTAATATATATAATAATAATAATAACCACAATTTATTTAAAATAATAAACAAAAAAAAAAAAAAAGCAAACCAACCTTTTAGCTACGAAATGAAAAATATTAAAATGGACAGAGTTACATCTCTTATGAAATGAACCATTCCATTACACTATGTCAATCAAACATGATTTATTTTATTCGTTTGGAATAATACATTGCATTCCCTCTTCTATTCATTCGTACCAAACACCATCTTATATTCGAAATGGATGAAGAAAGCGATACATTTTTTGTTCAAAATGTCCCAGCTGAAACTGACATAAATGTAGAGACAGTTTATGGTTTGCCAAAGCAATCATATATCGTTAGAGAAAGACATGTGAATGACGACCATAGCATGTTTTTCTCAACCGTCCAATGAGAAAGCTTTTAGTGGCGAACAACTTTATTTAGTCGTAATTGACTTATGGTCTAGAAAATGTTTTACTAGCATTCACGTTATCTTCTCCGTACCTATATATCTCAGATTTTATACATTTTACAGTTACATAAGATTCTGTATCCTCGTCTCAAATATGTATAACTTTGGTGGTGTTGTTTGTTCAGAGGTAAAATCTCTACAGTTTACGGATCACATCTACAGACATCTGTAAAAGAAAAGGTGGACCAAACCTCTACAGTCTGTAGAAAGAAGACTGTTTGTTTTTTAACGTCTGTAGTTTGCTAAAATAAACTGGTAATAATGTACAAAGAGATCCTGGACCAGAGGGGGGTGCTTGACCAGACTGAGCGGAAGCTAAAGGGCGTTGAAGAGGCTGCGGCTAAAGAAGTGTTGCTTGCAACCTCAACCAAAGTGAAGCCGAACGCGCCCGTAACCAAGCTCAAGCCGCCCTCCAAGAAGCTCTGGTTGCCAAGGAATGGCTTCTTCGAGAAGCGTTGTCTCAGGTAAGTTTAACTTCATAATGTCTTTACGCTTTTCTTTGTAAATAGAAAAGGTTTTGATACTTGTATTTTTTCTTTTTTGTAGGTTGTGCATCGGGTCTTCACATAGACGTCTTATGACGATGCTATGAGCGCAGCCCTCAACGCTTCTCATGAGGATGGGGAAAAGGCGGGCTTCCTGCTTGGTCTAGGGTTTGTTGAGAAAGACATCCCGCCTTCCAACTTCCCTTTGTATGATGTGGATACTGAAGCTGTTTATGACCAAGCAGTGAATCAGTATGCCGCCTTCCCGCATCCGGTGGTGGAGAAGGTAAACGAAGTCGCTGCTGCTGATGATGGGCTAGCTATCCTTAAAGCTTTCCTTGAACCGCCACGCTCTACTGATGGTGCGGGTCCAAGTGGAAGTGGTCCTGAAGCATGATCCTGAAGATCCCTTTCCACCATTAGCGTAGATTTTTGTTTTTGTATAGCTTCTTTTGTATGCGGGTATGCACCCAGCAATCTTTGTAATATTTGAATTTTGATGGAATAAAGATTGTGTTAATTCCTTGCCTTGTTTATTTTACGCATGTTTTGATTTAACTTAGCAATTTCTTTAGTACTTAGATAAGTTAACTTTTTAACGTGGCAAATTATAAGTTTGTTTCGCTTCCTCTTTCATGATTGTGCGGGTATGACCGTCACTTACACTTAGTAGGATGGCTTAACTTTACTTATATCTGACCTGCGTGGAAGTTTTCCTCATCTTTTCCTTTGAAATTTTCTAAGTGTTCAGAATAAGTTAACCTTTGAACGTGGTAGATAATAGGTTGAAGTTTTGCCTCCTTGTTCGTGATTGTGCGGGTAAGACCGTCACTTGCACTTAGTAGGATGGCTAAACTTTGCCTACATCTGACCTGCGTGGAGGTTTTCCTTAACTTGAAATTTTTACCGTTGTGTTTATGCGGGTTTTGCCGCCTTCCACGCTTAACGACTTACTTCTTCCCCTATTTATGCGGTGAATACCGGCACATCAGTGTGGGAAGTTCATAAGTATAAAGGTAAGGCTATCAACACATTGTGAAAGAAGAATCATTTCCATTAGAAGTGGCTCTAGGCCTTTTCTTTACAAATTTGGAATTGATCTACATATAACATTTGCGTAATTGAGCTACATTCCATGTTCTTGGGATGGGAGTGCCATCGAGCCTTTCGAGCCGGTATGCGCCCTTTCCCAGAACTTATTTGATAATGTATGGCCCTTCCCAGACCGGGGCCAGTTTTCCTGGGCGTTGTTGGTTCGAAGCCTCGTTGTTACGCAGTATGTAGTCTCCTACATTGAAGTTGCAGAGTTTTACCCGCGTGTTGTAGTACTTTTGCATTTGTCGCTTGTAGTTCTCTTCACGCACTGCGGCTAAGTCTCTGCGTTCTTCGGTTAGCATAAGGTCTAACCGTCTTTCCGCATCATTGTCTTCTGGCTGAATCAAGACCCTTGGTGAGGGTAAACCAATTTCGACCGGGACCATGGCTTCAGTGCCATAAGTGAGACTGAACGGGGTTCTCCCGTACTGGCCTTTTTCAGCGTTCTGTTTGCCCAAAGGACATGCGGAAGCTCGTCCACCCAGCCGGATCTGTGTTCCAAGACTCTTTTCTTTATGCCTTCGACGATGCTCTTATTTGCTCTTTCCACCTCACCATTACCTTGCGGGTGTGCCACTGAGGTAAAGGTGTGGGTGATTTGAAGTTCTTTCAGCCACTGTTGTAGCTTCTTGTCAGCAAAGTTGGTGCCGTTATCGCTCACCAAATTCTGTGGAAGTCCAAAACGACAAATAATAAATTCCCAAATAAATTTTTTGATATGTTTCGCGGTTGTTTGGGCTAAGGGTTTTGCTTCTATCCACTTGGTGAAGTAGTCGATGGCTACCACTAGGAACTGAACATTTCCTGCTGCTGTAGGAAATGGGCCTGTCACATCGATGGCCCACTTCTGAAATGGCCATGAAGAGGTGACTGGAACAAGTTCATTCTTCGGGCGGTCTGTGTTGGGTGCGTAGAGCTGACAAGACCTGCATTTTCTGATGTATGCCAGCGCATCCGTATGCATCCCCGGCCAAAAGTATCCCGCGTTGTTTAGCTTAGCTACAACAGCGCGTGGACCTGCGTGTACTCCACAGATGCCTTCGTGTACTTCCCTTAGGAGGTAGTCAGCATCTTGGTTGTCCACGCATCTTAAGAGTGGGCCAAGAAAGTTACGTCTGTAAAGGATGTCATCGATGAGTTGATAATTCAGTGCTTTACAGCGTAGTTTTCTTGCCTGTGTTTTTTACTCTGGTAGTGTACCTGCCGCAAGGTATTTTATTATTGGTGTCATCCACGTTTCTGTGCCGGTTTGGATGACACAAATTTCCTTGTGCGGGACCGAAGGTGCCTCGAGGAGTTCAATGCGGATGTCCTTTCCCAAGTGGGTGAAGGCTAATGACGCAAGCTTGCTTAACGCATCTGCAGATTTGTTTTCGCTACGCTTGACGTGTATGACTTTGCAATCGTTAAAATCGCGCATAAGGGTTTTTGCTTGTGCGAGGTACAGGGCCATTGTGTCGTTCACGGCCGTGTACGTCCCGTTGATTTGATTGGCTACTAACATGGAATCCACGTGGGCTTCCAAGTGTTTCACTCCCATCTTACGCGCAATTCTTAGCCCGGCCAAGAATGCTTCATACTCGGCTTCGTTATTCGTACTTGGAAAATCCAGTCGAATAGCGTAAGTGTATTCTTGGCCTGCTGGGTTGGTTAGTTTCAGCCCTGCGCCTGAACCCTCGTTACTGGCTGCTCCATCAGTGTAGAGTCGCCAGACATCATTGATGTCCTGTGCTGGAGAGGGTTGAGCCTCTTCCTGGCACTCTTTTTCCCGCGATGCAGGCACTTCCGCAATAAAGTCGGCCAAAACCTGGCCTTTTATGGCTGGTCTTGGCTTATACTTTATCGCATATTCCCCCAACTCAATTGCCCATTTGGCTAGGCGTCCCGATAACTCGGGTTTGCGTAGAACGTTTGCAAGTTTGAAGTTGGAGAGAATGGTGATTGGGTGACCCTGGAAATATCGTCTTAACCTGCGTGAAGCGTGTATAAATGCTAAGACTAATTTTTCGAGGATAGAGTACCGGGTTTCTACGTCTGTTATAATACGGCTGACATAATAGATTGGCATCTGGATGCCTTTTCGCTCTACTAGCAGGACTGCCCCGGTTGCTCTATCTGTTGCGGAAAGGTATAGGATTAACTCCTCTCCCGCTTTTGGTGCTGTGAGCGTTGGGAGTTCGATCAAGCGTGACCGAATCTCCTGAAAAGCTGCTTCCGCTTCTGCTGTCCAGCGGAAGTGCGTTTTCTTTAAACAGTTTCTCAACGTTGACACTAAAGGAAACGACTTATCCGCGTGGTTTGCCAAAAAGCGATTAAGTGCCACTAGTCGTCCATTCAGTGTCTGGGCCTGTTTGATGGTAGTAGGTGATTCCATTTTGATAATGGCTTCGACCTTTTCAGGGTTCGCTCTGAAGCCATCTTTAGTGACGATGACCCCCAAGAACTTCCCTTCTTCCATTCCAAAGGCACACTTGCTCGGGTTGAGTTTCATGTTTATCTTCCTAAGCGTGTTGAAAGTTTCTTCGATGTCTTTCAACATCGCTTCTGCGTCAGGGCTTTTAATGACCAAGTCATCCATGTAGACTTCCAAGTTCCTCCCAATTTGGGCATGAAACTGGTTGTCCATCAGGCGTTGGTATGTGGACCCGGCATTCTTAAGTCCAAATGGCATCATTTGGTAACAAAATGTGCCATCGGGCGTCCGAAAAGCGGTTTTGTCCTGATCATCGACGGCCATGTGGATTTGATGGTACCCCTTATACGCATCCAGGAAGCATTTAAGGCGAAACGGTGCTAACGAATCCACCTTAAGATCAATTTCGGGTAACGGATAACAATCTTTGGGGCATGCTTTGTTTAAGTCCTTGAAATCTATGCACATGCACCATTGTTTGTTATTCTTCGGTACCATAACGGGATTTGCAACCCACGTTTGATATCTACTAACGCGTACGATGCCTGCGTCAAGGAGTTCCTTGACTTGGGTTCTACACGCGTTAGTTTGTTCTGGCCCCATTACTCTACGCTTTTGTACGACTGGCGTAACAGCCGGATCGCACTTGAGCTTATGCTCTGCCTTACTTCGGGGTACACCAGTCATGTCAGCTGGTGTCCACGCGAAGATGTCAACGTTTTTCTGTAATAAGCGTTTGAGTAAGGTGCGTGTGGGATCAACAACTGTTGGGCCAATGGAAACGGCCTGGTCAGGGTATATGCCGTTGAAGGCCCATCTTTCCGGTTCGGTGATGGTTGGTTTAGCCATCTTTGGTTTAGGTTTAGATGAGACAGATGCGATGCATACCTGTGGAATGCCGGTGATCATCGCTACACCCTCAGCTGTTGGCCATCCCATCATGCCGTGGACTGAAGATACCACGGCGTTGAATCTTGCCATCCCGTCTCTTCCGAAGAGAATGTCGTATGTGTGGTGTGGCTTCCTCATCACGACAAAATCCACGTCTTCTGTGCGTGAGTGATTCCCGTCCGTAAGAGTGACGGGGAAAGACAGGATACCCAGGGGGGTGTTTGTGCTGCCGTCGAACCCTTCCATCGAGGCGTAGATCGTTTCCAGGCGTTCCTTGTCTTCGTCATCTAGCTTGTCGAAGAACTGCCTGTACATCACCGTTGACGAGGCGCCGTTGTCAGCAAGAGTGCGAGAAGTGATGTAGTGCCCCAGCTGGCTTTTGATGACGATAAGGCCTTCTTTGCTGGGTCCTCCTGGCACTCGCGGGAAGCGCACCTCAGCTTCCTTCCACGCGCATGGTTCTGTCGCTCGCCTTTTTCTTCCTCTGATCTTACCATGAACCATGTTGATGCTGATGTCAACGGGCTTTCGTCCGTTGCCTCTGTACCGGTTATCATTCCTTCCTCCCTTCTTGATTGATGCCACAAGGTGTGCAAGTCTTCCATCCTTGACGAATGTTTCAACAATATCCTTCAAGGATGTACACTCTTCCGTACTATGACCTTTTGTCCCGTGGAAGTCACAGGATTTGCTTTGATCCGCATTAGGTCGCTGCCGGATCATTGGAGCTTTTGGCCATGGTAGTTTTTCGGTGGCAAATATCTCCGTGACGCTTTTGGTGAGTGGCGTCCACCGGTGTTTTCGGCTTGAAGGGTGTGTGTTATCTCTTCCGCCAACAAGAGGGTGAGAGCTGGATGAGGTGTCAAAGTTTACCCTTGACTGCCAAATACCTAGCTTCCTCTTTTTGTTCTGCCGGGCGATCCGAACATTGTTCTCTCTAGTCCTTTGCGTGTAGAGGTGTGTACTCTGGGGAAGATCCCTTCCCAGTTGCTTCTCCGTCTCGGCAAAGCGCTTGGCCGCCGTCATGATGGCATCCCATGTGGATGGCATGCCGTCCTTACCCGTCAATGTGCGGATAAGCTCTGGGTATTCGGCGCCCTGGATGAAAGCGGCGCGAACAAGATCTTCACTTATGTTGCCCAGACTTAGCTTTTTGGAGTTGAAGCGAGTGATGAAGTCTAGTAAAGATTCATCCTCCTCTCTAACGCAGTTGAGTATCGTCCACTGTTCTTCAGTATATTTCCTTTGTTGGCTGAAGTGTTGGCTGAACTTGTTCTGAAAGTCCGCCCAATCATAGATGTGGTGGACCGGTAAACGATCGAACCATGCCCTGGCCGCTCCAACCAGAGTCATCTGGAACATGTAACACCACGTTGGTTCCGTCCAGTTACTGACGGTTGCCCCCGCAATGAATCTGTTCAAGTGGTCGTCTGGGTCGGATAGACCATCATAAGTGCCGATGTTGGACATTTGTTTGGCACTTCTTGGGGCGATTGCTTCCGCAATGTCCCTTGCAAACTTAGACTTTCCTGCATTTGCAGCAGTTGGTCTAAAGGTTTTGGAGAAGTCACGCGGGTTTCTCCCCGCGTTC
>NW_027502713.1:2500-5000 GCF_021521415.1 Bidens hawaiensis | reverse complement strand
CGACCCCCCCGGGGGAACTAGCCATTCCGGGCAAGGCGGTCAACGTACAAGAGGCCCCCCGGACAAATCAGTTGGGGATCCATCAATCAGGAATCCAACATCCTAGCCATCGCCTCAAATACACCTCGGCAGCCGCTTCTCGAAACCAAACCAGGAAAGCCAAGAATCAAGCCTTGGACGAGTAAAGCAACCCAGCACCCCAGCCACGCTTCGTTTGGATAAAAGGGACGTGTCGTTGCACCACAAAATTTCGTAAACCCACCATCGACCTTAAATCATGCCTAGAACGGACGAGCAAGCATGTCATGGCAGCCCACAGCCATGACAAGGGGGCAACCTTCCCTAAGGCATGCTTGCTCTCAACCCACTCCCCCCTATATATACATTCTGAACATTTAGCAAAGTGACAGGAACAGACATTAAATTTTTGAGGAATCATAATTTTTGAAGGCACCCATATGCTAGCCTTGGCCGAGTTTTGCATGCCTTGGCATGCCTTTGGCCGTGCCTTGGCCGAGTTTTGCATGCCTTGGCCGTGCCTTGGCCGAGTTTTGCATGCCTTGGCCGAGTTTTGCATGCCTTTGGCTTGCCCATGGGCGCCTTGGCATGCCTTTGGCTTGCCTTGGCCTGGCCATGGGCATGCCTTTGGCTTGCCCACGGGCGTGCCTTGGCATGCCTTTGGCTTGCCCATGGGCGCCTTGGCATGTCTTGGCCTGGCCATGGGCGTGCCTTGGCATGCCTTTGGCTTGCCCATGGGCGCCTTGGCATGCCTTGGACGTGCCTTTGGCTTGCCTTGGGATGCCTTAGGCTTGCCCATGGGCGCCTTGGCATGCCTTAGGCTTGCCTTTGGCTTGCCTTGGCCGTGCCTAGGCCGAGCCTTGCATGCCCAAGACGTGCCTTTGGCTTGCCCATGGGCGCCTTGGCATGCCTTGGCCTGGCCATGGGCGTGCCTTGGCATGCCTTTGGCTTGCCCATGGGCGCCTTGGTATGCCTTGAACGTGCCTTTGGCCTGCCTTTGGCTTGCCTTGGCCTGGCCATGTGCGTGCCAGGGCATGCCTTGGCCGAGCCTTGCATGCCCAAGACGTGCCTTTGGCTTGCCTTGGCATGCCTTTGGCTTGCCTTGGCCGTGCCTAGGCATGCCTTTGGCTTGCCCATGGGCGCATTGGCATGCCTTGGCCGTGCCTTTTGCTTGCCCATGGGCGCCTTGGCATGCCTTGGCCTGGCCATGGGCGTGCCTAGGCATGCCTTTGGCTTGCCTTGGCCGAGCTTTGGCATGCCTTGGACGTGCCTTGGCCTGGCCATGGGCGCCTTGGCATGCCGTTGGCTTGCCCATGGGCGTGCCTTGGCATGCCTTTGGCTTGCCCATGGGCGCCTTGGCATGCCTTGGGCTGGCCATGGGCGTGCCTTGGCAAGCCTTGGCCTGACCATGGGCGTGCCTTGGCATGCCCTAGACGTGCCTTTGGCTTGCCTTGGCATGCCTTTGGCTTGCCTTGGCCGTGCCTTTGGCTTGCTTTGGCCGTGCCTAGGCATGCCTTTGGCTTGCCCATGGGCGCCTTGGCATGCCTTGGCCTGGCCATGGGCGTGCAACTTTGGGGCAGTATACTCGGGTCGTTGTGCAAGAAACCAAGTCGTTGGGCAAGCTTCGTATGCAACATGGGGGAGGGGCTTTGGTTTCTCGTACGTTGAACCTCCATATTTTAGCTTGGTAGCCAACTTTGCCCAGGCATGGGCGCTCAACACCCACCCCTTCCCTATATATGCATTCTGAACAATTAGCATAGTGACAGGAACAGATATTAAATTTTTAAGGAATCATAATTTTTGAAAACCCTACCAAACGAGGTCGGATTGACATGAAATTTGGCGTGGGGCATCGGGACATTGAAATATGAGTTTCCCAAAAAAAAAATTTTGGTTTTCGGGTCGGGACGGGCCGCTTGGTGGGCCCGGTTGGTCCGTAAGGCCTTTGGTGGGGGCAAGGTGTCCAAACGGGGTTGGATCGACACGAGGCTCTGTGAGGGTACTCGTGACCATGAGATATGACTGTCCAAGAGAAATGAACCCCCTTTCGTGTCGTGAAGGGCCCGCGGGCCGGGCTTGGTGGGCCC
Organism: Bidens hawaiensis; assembly: GCF_021521415.1. Lineage (NCBI taxonomy): Eukaryota > Viridiplantae > Streptophyta > Magnoliopsida > Asterales > Asteraceae > Bidens > Bidens hawaiensis. The sequence continues at coordinate 2,892 of NW_027502713.1, read as the reverse complement.
GTGGGCCTGTTTTGGGCAACTCCGCTTTAATGACACGAGGCGTTGCGTCCGGGACATGAGAGGAAACTTTATGAGCGGTTTATGGGGTCGGGGTTGGTAACCTCATGTTTTCGGGTCAACACGTTGACCGTGTCGTGCTCGGGCCCTCGACGTCACCACAAGTTTCACGAAAATGGGACTTGTAGCGGGGAAGCATTATCATGGGTATAGGTGGTGTGTTATGGAATCGTTAGTCGGTCACGATCGTTAGTCAGTCATGTGTTTAAAACGTAGATCCGTGTCGTGCTCGGACCCGAATGAGGACCGGGCTCGCTCGACATCAACGTTCCAGGTTTTTTTACAGAATGGGTCGACGTTAACGGGTATGGAATCATGACATCATGTCTTCGGGT
>NW_027502712.1:0-38509 GCF_021521415.1 Bidens hawaiensis | reverse complement strand
AGATTGATATTTTCTGTTAAAAATATTTTCATAGCTCCTAATAATAGACTAAAAACAAATACTTCATAAAAAATATAATAATCAAACAAATTAACTTGATAAATCATTCAACCTAGTTAAATAAACATCAAAACAAACTTACACAAGAAATGATTTATTAAGTAAAACTAAACACAAAATATTTACTACAAACTAATACTGATAGTGCCTATGTTGTCGTATGTCATGTGCGTCTCCCGTGATAGTGGAGTGATAAGTGATTACCCTCTCAACTCTTTTAAAAGCCAAATAAGTCAATATGCTTTTTATATATTACGTATGAAAGTATCCTACTTTACAATTTATTATTAACGTCTTTACATATGAAGATTTCATTATGCTCATTTGCAAACCATACACTATGTATTGGTTACCTCAACTTATTATTTTAATTATTTCTTATTACTAATTTTATGAAAAATATAACTAATTACAAATAATATAAAACAATTTTTTTTTGACATGCAACATTCAATTGAAAAGGCCAAACATCCACAAGAAGCTAGCGGGATAGGCAAGGTACAAACACATAGATTACAAAGTACACCTATTTCAATTTTTCCAATTTATCTTCAAATGACTTGCTCTATTTTTAATCCACAAATAGCTTAAAACTTTTATATCTTTAATAATGCTCTCTATCTAAATCAATTTTTTGAAGGAATAAAATCATTCCTGGCTCTCCACAAACACCAACATGCCACCAAAAGGTCCAAAACTACCAATTGAACCATCTTTCTTTTATGCTTGTTACCCGTTACATATTTGTGGATATCAAAAAGGTCTTTCGTTGAAAATGCGAAAATCGGTGGCATGTCACACCACCTACTCCTTGTTTGCCATACTACCGATGCCACATAGCAAGCCATGAAAACATGATCAGTTACGTTGTTTCTTTCAAAGCCAGACATAAGTTGCACATGTCTGACCCAACTACTATAAAACAAGCATTTAAACGTATCACTTATTTAACTAGAATACTTTAGTTATTAGAAAAATAAAGCAATTAGGATTACGGTATATCACGTGGTCTTGATTAGTTTGTTAGTTGGTTATGAACAAAAGTGGACCGGTAATTAGTCAACATTTATATTATTTTATCAATTATTTATGTTATCCTTTTATTTTGCTTTATATAAATTTTCTAATACTTTGTTTGTGAATAGGATATCTTTTCTTGCTTATGTGAACCTCGATCGACGTATGATTTCGTATTATATTATACCAGTCCACTTTATGACATTTATAATATAAAAAAAATCATCATTACTATTATCAAATCTAAGAATATGTTTGACATAAAGTTTTTAGGAGCTTCAAGCTTTTAAAAAAAAGTTCTTGCTTAATTTAAAGTCTTGTTTAGTTTAATGAACTTGAAATTTTTAGGTTGGGAGAAAAAGCTTAAAGCTTCTATCAGTAGCGTTTATAAAGAGCTATAAACTTTTAGTATATTAATTTACTTAAATAACCTTTCAAAATAAATACATTTACTATTATTGTTTTTAGTTATGCCAATTTTAGTAAGTTTATACATTTTATTAAAAGCTCCAGCTACTCTGCCAAACATCTAAAAAACTACAGCTTCCAGCCACCAGCTAGCAGCTTCTAGCTACAGCTACCATCTAATTTTGCCAAATATACCCTTAGGCTATCCGTAGTGGGGCGACAAATGCCTACAAATTAGGCGATTTTGTGGGTGAACACTGCCCCGAGGCGATAAAAGGGGGGGTGCTTTTTGTCGCCTGATCTTTTTGAAATATATTATTATTATATTGTGATGTGTGTGGTGTGTGTATATATATATATATATATATATATATATATATATATATATTGCTACACCACCACTACACCCCTAAAACAAAAACTCACCATTTGTTGAATGGACGTCATATGTCACAAAACACCCTATTTTGTAGCCCCCCACTACACATAGCCTTAGAGTTGGTGGTAAATACTAAATAATATAGCTTGTTAGTTTACTTCATTTTAGTTTGTGTTTTATAAAAAAGATTTGGTTTAGGGTATGTTTGGTAAAACTAGCTGGTAGCTGTAGTTGGAACCTGGTGGCGGTAGCTTTTTAGAAATATTTAGATGTTTGGCAGAGTAGTTGGAACTTTTAATAAAATGCATAAAATTACTAAAATGGGCATATCTAAAAACAATAATAGTAAATATAATATTTTGGAAGGTTATTTAAGTAAATAAAGATACCAAAAGCTTGTAGCTCTTTATAAACGATACTGGCAGAAGCTTTAAGCTTTTTCTCCGAACATATAAGCTTCAAGCTCCTTGAACCAAAAAAAGCTTTTAATTGAGTAGGAGCTTTCCTCGTATATTTTTATCATGTATTATAATCGGGTCAACCCGATCGGATTTCGGGTTAATCAGGTCAGATTAGTCGGGGTTTTCTTAAAACATATCTAACCCGAAACCCAACCATTAAGGTTCGAGTTATTTGGGTTAGTCAGTTTCGGGTAAGTCGGGTTAACTATGTTACTTTATAACTTTATGTTGGTTTTTATGCTTGTAACTTGTGGGTTGTAAAAATTTCTCATTCCACTCAATTTTCAATTTCTTTCACAAGTGATGATCTAATAATTACATATAGGCTTGTAAACGAACCGGACGGATATGCACAAAGATGCCCGTGTTCGTTCGTTTGGCTTTAAAGAAATACGATCACGAACACTTAATTAATCGAACAAATATTTGTGTTCATGTTCGTTAGTTAAAAATTAACATGTTCGTGTTTTTTTATGATCGTTCATTTAAAATCTAATCAAATAGTTCACGAACATAAATGAACACAATTCAACAAAGACAAATGAACACGGCTGAACATGTACATACGTTAACGAAAACAAACATACATATACGAACAAATGAACGCATTTAAATGACCACAAACAAAAACATATTATGGTGATATAATTTCTAAATGCAAATAATATATAATAATTTTATATTAATATGTAAACGAACATGAAAGACGTAAACAAACTTAAATGAACGATCATAAACGAGTGTTGATTAACATAAATGAACGAGTGAAACATCTGTTCATGTTCGTGCGCTTATTTTTAAAGAATTTCCAGTCTAGCGGTTCATGAACAAACAAAATAATTATAGAACTCCTCTATAAAACTTTCAGTATTGACTTTTAGTACTTATTCACATTTTCATTATTGTATTTGAAGTAAAGTATCATCACTAATCGGGTTATTCGGGTTAACCCGAAACCCGTTTTTTTTTTTTCAAAAATGAACCCGAAACCCGACCCTATTAACAATTCGGGTCAACCCGAATAACCAATTAATACTTTTTAACCATATTTAACCTGACCCTAATTAGCTTATTCGGGTTCGGGTCGAGTTAAATCGGGTTCGAGTATTTAGGACACCCCTAGGTTAGTGATAGAATCACTTGAAAGCCTACAATCATATATCATATGTACGTGTTTTCGATGGATTGAATTTTCTTTTAATTTATTTTTCATACCGTTTTCATAGATTAATAACAAATAAATGGTTAACAAAAACAAATAAATTACCTACACAATTCAAAACATTTTAACTTTGTTACACATAATTAGAACATCAAAATAACAAACTTACGTACAATAAATAATTAATTAGGTTAAACTTACACAAAAAATGTTTCTATGTAAATAAAAGACAAAATTAGGAATTTCAAAAAAGCCACCCCACAAATCCCATGCCATGCGAAGAATAAGCAACTGGGCTTTGAGATATTCTAATTAAAGGAGATCTTGGAACACTGTGGGGCCACTCCACAACTACCCCAACTCCCAAGACAAGCCAGGCCAATAATTAGGAAAAACTTACACATTATAATTTATTTACTACCTTTGCTAATAAAAATTCAATTTATATATTTTCACTCTAAATAAAAGCCGAATAAATCATTGAAATTTTCGTTAAAAAAAAAAGAAACATAAGTCAATGACATTTCCCGACACCGGACACGGCCACCACCCCTTCTGAATTTAAATTTTAATTATGTATTCTACATAGTTAACTATTGCATGGAGAACAAATTATAAATTGTAAATTTAAATAGGCTTTATATATGTATTTTTATGTATGAACCTATTTTACAATTTACTGTCTTTATAAATACCATTTATGTCCTGTTACAAACTACATATTGTTACCAGATATACAATACCCCATATAAATGTATTTGACGATTACTTTATGTTTTACATTAATATATATATGTTTATGTATAATGTGAATACTTGATTATCAATAATATTCTACACAAATTCTTTCTGGATTCTCTGGTTCATTTTACGTTATCAGCACGAATTGCTCTCTACAAAAATCCATCTAGTTGTTCATCGTATCCGGGTACACATAATCACGTTCACATTTTGTTGCTTATGTTCCATGTTAATACTGTTTACAAAAGTATAGATATATATCCATGCAAGATGAAAATATGTATGTATGTATATGCAAAAATCTGTTACTAGAATAAAACCTGTTATGTTTCTGTCGGGAAGAAATAATCAAAATCATAACACTTATCCATACGACATGAATTGGTTGAATAAGCAAGAGTCCAAAACTCCAAATCAACCCCATGGTTTAAAATTATGATTGTATATCAAAAATAATAAATTTCACAAAGAATAGATATAATGGTCTCTTTAACAATGAAAGAAAGAATCCAATTCACCATCATCACAATCACAAAATATGAAACCCCTGTTTCATGTTTGGAAGTTTTTATCAAAAAAAATAGACAGAATTACAAATTTTGTCCTTTAAAAAAAGCCAAATTACGGTTCGTGTCATTTCCTTGCAGGCGGTGTCCTTTAAACATTTTTTTCCTACACGTTACGTCCTTTACGCTAGCTGGGTTAGAAAAACTCAGTTAAATACCCTCACGTGAGGCGCATGTGAGGGTATATTGGTCTTTTCAACGAGATGGTTCAAATACATTATTGTAAAAAAAATAATATATATTAAAGATATATTCTCTCTCTCTCTTCTCGTCTTCTTTCTCTCTCTCTACTCTTTCTACTCCTCTCACTTGTACAGTACCCAAATTTTGAAGATACCGAGCTTGTGGATGAGTTTGATTTGATCAATCGGCGGCTGTTCTTCAACCATTGTGATCGGATATTGGATTAGATGAAGATGAAGTTAGGGTTTAAGGCCATGACTCAGATCCACCACCACCACGATTTTCCGGCGATAAAGGAAACCGCCGTGGGTAATCAGTGGTCTTGAGAGTGGATATAGGGTTCCGACGTTAAAGGAAACCGAAAACGGCGATGCAGCCACATGATAACATGTGACGTAACCCAGATCTAAGTGCCGGAAAGGGAATTGTGATTGGCGTTGTCATGGGAATCCAGATCTTGTGTCGTCGTTGTTAAGTGTGGTTGTAGCGGCGGTTGTTAAGTCTATGACAATGGTGACGGTGGGTGTAGGGTTTAGATTTGGGGATGAGGATGTTGGTAAGTGTGGTGATGAACCAGTGGGCCTGACGGTGGGGGCAGGTGGGGGTGATGACGGCTGATGGTAAGTAGGAGGCGACGGCTGAGATTAGTCGATCGATGAACATGAGTTGTGTTGTAAGAGGACAGAGATTGGGTGGACGGTGGTGTAATGGTGGTTTCAGATCTGCTTTGTGCTCGCCGGAAAATCAAGATCTCCGGCTCGCTGGTAGTGGTTGCCGGAGGTTGGATGGGGGCAGGTGTGGGGGTGGCTGGTGGTGGTGGTGGTGGTGGGTTATTAAGAAAGAAAAAGAAACAGGGAGAGAGAGTAGAGTTTGATAGAAGAGAAAGAAAGAGTTTTTATCTTTTTTTATTATGTATAGACGAAAAGACAAAAATGCTCTCACATGCGCCTCACGTGAGGGTATTTAACTGAGTTTTTCTAACTCAGTTAGCGTAAAGGACATAACGTGCAGGAAAAAAATGTTTAATGTACACCGCCTGCAAAGAAACTAAAAAAAGGACACGAACTGTAATTTGGCTTTTTTTAAAGGACAAAATTTGTAATTCTGTCAAAAAATAATAATAATAATAAAAAGACCTTTATTCCCCTGTTTCATGTTTGGAAGTTTTTATCCAATATGAAATCAAAATCAAGGAATGATTCAATTATTTTAATTAATATTTTTCAAACCGAAAATAAAAAGACCTTCAATATTGATTATCAGTTTAAACGGAATAATAAAAACATCGAAAAACTGTGAGTCGGTGACAAGAAAATCAGAATGAATTCAAAACGGAAAAGAGAAATCAAAACATGATGAAAATATTCTTCAACACAACGAAATTCAAAATGGAAATCCCAGCGAAATCTAATTTCGTTAATCTTAAAAGAAATTGAAGGAAATCCATTTGTTGAAATTCCAAATAAATTTTTGATTAATTAGATAATCTCATTGATTCCTGAAATTAGTTATCCAAAACGGATTATCATCGCGTCCTTCAAGAACCGATAGATTCAGCCCAAATAATGAACGATATGAACCAATTAAGTTAATTACCGGTTCATGAATGAGTGGACCAAATATTTAATTGTTTATATGCCCGCTCCGCCCGTTTATATGTGGGGATACTCATATTGGGGCTTTTCCTGGGGTGCAGTGTCACACCCCGACCAAAGGCGGCGGAACATGCCGAGGTGTAACGATTGCCCATAAGCGCATGACACTATTTAAAGCGACAATATTTAACAAACTCATTTCATTTCACAACATCGAACATGTCACATAACCAAATATTCATAAGTCAAATACAACAAAATATCACAAAATATAGCAAATCAACTATTGTTCATTTTTGCTAATATCCTAACGGTATTTGTGACGTTTTCTTCACCGAACTCCATAATCAACCTAGATGCAAACCTGTAACATTTCATAAAATAAAGTTTGTCAACACAAAGGTTGGTGAGCAATTCATAAGTTTAAACAATAGATATATAGTATGAAAAGCCACAAAACTAGTATACAAAACCGTAAATAATAGCTATAAACTTGGATAAATAGTTATCGCTAACAAGTTAGCGGCACCCAACTATAAGGGGTTGCCAAATAGTTTAGGATTTTATAGTTATCGTTAATTGCATTAGGTTAACGACACCTTGCCATGAGGGGTTGCCAAATGGTCTGGGATTTATAGTTCCACCATCCAAAAGCGATAAACACATAAGCAAATAAGCATAGAACACCAAATCGAGCAATTATTCAAGTAAAGTATACAACAACGTTTGTGGTTTAAGACCCAAGTATAAAACATTTAGTTTAGATAAGATGAAATGTCACCCCCAAAACAAAAGATAGAAAACGGGGTATGAAGTTACTCACGTTCAAATAATAAACTTGAAAAGTTGATAATTTGGAGATTTGCCGGAACGACGGGTTTAACGTATGAGGCCTAAATAAAAGAAAGTCTTGGATTTAGAATGGTTGTTTTGAAGATCTTTAAACAAAATAATTGTTGCAAAAAAGTAAACAATTAAAGTTCAAGGTTTAAAATGTAACTATTTAAGAATTTATATTAATAACCCTTTAAAAATGCAAGTTTGTTCGAAACCGGGTTAAAGTATCTAATCTTAATATTTACTTAACCAATGTTAAGTAATAAGGTGGGAAAAATGCTAAAATGCAAGTTCCTTTGGGACAAAGATACTAAAACGGGTTTTTAACGAGTGTTCGGGTTGTCGGTTCGGGTCTTGACAAATGGTCAAACCCAAAGTCAAATTTCCAAAATATTAATTGTCATGAGATAACTCATTTAAAATATAATAACACTTAACCAAGTATGTAGATCTATTGTTTAGAACTAACAACGCACGTTAAGCGGGTGTTCGGTTTTGTCGGTCCAAACTATGTTATGAGATCAAGTTGGATCCAACAATTCCAAGTACTTAAGATAATAATTAAAATCAGTTTGTAAACTATTTTTAAAGAAATATACAAGTCTTGATAGCTAAAAACACACTTGTGTGTCTTAAGCGAGTAAAAGTCGGATTGGTTCGGTTTCCATCTCACAATATGTTCCTTGATGGTCTCCACATGCCCAAATATCATAGATCTTGTATAATAATTCATAAACGAGAAATATTTAAGTTCTACAACTAAAAAGTTAACAACAAGTCTTTTAAGCAAAAGTTTCGGTTTGGTTCGGTTTCCATCTCCCAACGAGTTCATAGATGGATTCCACATGCTTAATATCAAAGAACTTGTAAAAATGATTTTAGAAACTCAAATCTAACATTAAACATGTTTTAACAACTATTTCTAACAAAACTAGTAAGTAAAAGTTCGGTTTCCGGTTTAGAGCTATTTGCGGTCAAACCGAAGCATAGACTCTTAACCCATAACCATGGAACTTGTAAATAAGGTAAATAAACTAAAATAAGCAGAAGTAAAGCATAAATAATATGTATAAATAAGTTATATAAGTTTTCATATATCAAGAACACGAAGTCCTCCATAAAGCCTTGCCTTACAAGGCCCGAAACCTCACCGGCCGGAACCGGAGAAATAACCACCAAAGGGAACAAGGGGCGTGATATTATATATATGTTGTACCACCATATTCAAGAGTTAGTAATGATAGATGAACAAGTTAGAATTAAAGAGAAAACTCAGTTTGACTTTTAGAGGTCAAACTTTCAAGAACACAATGAAAATAACCTTTAAATCTTTGAATTTGAGAGAGAATTTGGAGTTGTAGTAGAGATTAATTGATGGAAAGGGTGGTGTATATATAGGGTAAGTTGAAATGGTCAAGCATAAAGGGTCTTGCATGAAAATGGAGTGTTTTGGTCACATGTATGCAAAAAAATAACCAAAAAAACGTGCAGCTGCAGACCTGCCTTCGCGCCCCGTGACCATTCCGTCGCGCCCCGCCAAGGGGTTATTTCCTGATTTGTCAAAAATGGCAGTTTTGGTCCCCGAAGTTCGTTTTAAGTGATTTTTAAGCGTTTTAAAGACCGAAATGAATGTTTCAAGACCCAACAAGTGTAAAACAATATTGTAACATAAAATCCATCATTTTTATTATATCAAAGGTTTCGGTTTACAAAACGGGTCGGTTTACATCAATAAAGTTTACAAAACAACTACGAATCGATGCCCGAAATTGACGAATGTCACATGCAGCAAGGGGACCCCCTTGGCCCTCTTCTTTTTGCGTTGGTCCTTCATCCGCTCATCCTTAGGGTGCAGGGGACATGTTCCTTGCCCTTCCATGCTTGGTATTTAGACGATGGCACTATCATTGGTAAGGCTGGGGAGGTTGCTAGAGCGTTGGACATTATTCGCTCAGAGGGGGCGTCTCTAGGGCTTAGGCTTAATATTCAAAAAACAGAGATTTTTTGGCCGTCATGGGATGATTCTAAGAAAGTGTCGGGTTTATTCCCTGGAAAGATTAGCAGGCCTGTGACGGGAGTTAAACTCCTGGGGGGAGCGGTTAGTCGGGATGCAGGGTTTATTCGGTCTTTGGCAACTAAAAGAGCTTTGAGGGCGGTTGAACTTATGAAACGCCTGTCGGACCTGAGGGACCCCCAAAGTGATCTCCTTTTGTTGCGCTCGTGCATGGGGGTTTCTAAGTTAGTGTTTGGGCTCCGGACCTGTCAACCTGAACATGTCAAAGAGGCTGTGTCCATCTTTGATGCGGGCATGCGAGGGGCAATAGAAGATATTGTTGTGTGTGGAGGACCGCATTTTGGGGACCTCCAGTGGAGGTTGGCTTCCTTCCCTATGCGTTGCGGAGGCTTAGGAATTTTCTCGGCTGAGGATGTCTCCGCATATGCCTTTGTGGCTTCCAGGTCCCAATCGTGGAAATTGCAGGACCACATCCTGCGAAACGCTGGTGTTATGGGGGTAGATCCTGACTACTCTTTTGCACTTTGTAATATTGGAACAACTATCCCGGACCTTGATATATGCGGTTTTACTGATAAGGAGACCGCCCCCAAGAAACCTCAACAAACCTTGGCGAGTGCTCTTTATGGTAAACACGTACATGATTTGGAGGAGCGATTCGATATGACCCCGAGACAAAAGGCAGTTTTAGCTTGTCTCAAAGGGGCTCATGCCCATGATTTTTTGATTGTTGTGCCAATTGAAGGTCTTGGGCAACGGATGTCGGCAGTTGAATACAGAGCCATCCTTAAATACCAGCTTATGATTCCTCTTTTCCCTCTAGATGAATCATGCCTCATTTGTAAAAAAGCTTGCTTGGATAGATTTGGTGAGCATGCCCTCCACTGTAAGGAATTGCCGGGATTCAAGTATCGTCATGACTTGGTTAGGGATGTCTTATGGGATGTGCTTAGACGTGCCGGGATCTCAGCCAAGAAAGAGGCACATGTTAACTTTTTGACTGATCCACGAGAGGGAAGATCTACCCTGCATCCTGCGGATGTTCTTGTGTTTGGTTGGGCAGGGGGTAAGCATGCGTGTGTTGACCTCACTGGGGTGTCCCCGTTGGTGGGGCTGAGAGACAGAGGCTTCGTACCAGGACAGGCGGTTTTGAGAGCGGAATCTAGGAAGGCTGCTAAGCATGAGACAGCGTGTTTGGAGAATCAACACGTGTTCATTCCATTTGCCTTCGACACTTTTGGATCCCTAGCTCCCGAGGCGGTTCGCTTTTTGGAGCGGGTTCAGAAGGTGGTCCACAGTGACTCGCAGAGCCCGAGGAACCAAGGATTTATATTTAGTAGAATAGGCTTTGCGATTCAAAAGGAGATAGCGGCGCAGCTTGTTGCTCGCTTACCCATTATCCAGATGTAGCTCGGTTTATGTTATATATAATGAAAAATTGTCTAATTTATATGAATTATCATATATATAAGTGTGATATAGCTTTTAGTATTTAATACATGTGATGAAAATTATACAAATTATTTGCTATCACTATGAATTGATTTTTCTTTGCGACAATAAAGATCATGGAAATTAGAAACCGTAAGTAAAGATGATGAAGAAAGTTACTAGTTTCGTTTGTTTCGAATAAACAAATATAAATTTGAAACCGTGACAAGAAAATATACTAAATATCTTTAATGTTTCATATGGCCACCAGAAGTTGGCCGTCCTCCAACTAATCAAATAGTCTGCAACTGCTAATAGCAAATACTCCCTATTATAGCGTTAATCTCCATAAGAGTATAAAAGATGTTTTACAAGATTGACTAGAGAAATATTTATCACACCTCAGTATGCTAATTTTCAATTATATGACTATGTTCTTAGTCTTAAGGGGAGATAATATTATGGCAAGACCGGTAGCACAACATATAACATTGAATGCATAGTAATCAAATTACAACCCCCGAAGTGGTCAATATGAATATGAAGTCAAATATGTCATATATTCACAAAGAGTAACTAAAGAGTTACTAGATGCATTCATAAACACAAAGTGACAAAGTCACATATACCAGTATCAAATTCATTTGCTCGGTTTGAAGTAATCCAAAGAAGATTACCATACAAAGAAAACTTGGAAGACAAATTGGTTCCAAATATAAAATCCCACGAAAATCAAATGAGCAGAATTATACAGTTGGTATAACCCCAGAAGAGGTTACATGTATAACTATGTAAGAGGTTATTGATATAATATCTGAGTCGAGATAAATGTCCTAAAGGAGACCATTATATTTCTAGAAGTAAATAATAAAACCTCAGAAGAGGTCAATGTCCCAGAAGAGACTAATGTGATTTACAAAGTTCTAGAAGAACCACCAGTATTAATTGATATGAGCTCTCTACAAATTATGTACAAAATAGTACAATATGGAACCGAAGTTAAACACGTGTATAAACAAATATTGAATATGCTATAGAAATAGATGTAATCGATGAGAAGATTACGTATTTAAAACTCCGGAAGAGTACATACACAGATATGACTGCCAACAATGGCAAGATGCCTAAAAGGCTAAATTGAATATGACAAGCAAAACGTTTTCGAACCTGCAGTCTGAACACCCATAGACGTCAAACCAGTAGGTTATAAATGGGTGTCTTTATATATATATATATAAAGAAACGAAAAGAATGAGATTTGCGGTGTATGGCACGACTTGTAACACAATGGTTCTTTTCCCAAATCCCGGTAGTTGATTATGAGGAAACGTATTCCCCTGTAGTGGATGCGATAACCATCAAATGTTTTAACCGGCCTCGCAATCTCAGAAGGACTTCAGATAAAAGTTATGGATGTTATCATCGTATTCTTGTATGGAACAATTGAACATTACATTTACATGAATATACCTGAATAGATAAAAATGCCTGAAGCAGTAAACGACTTTAATATTCTATATATCAAATTTCACTCTTAAAGTTCATATAAACGCAGTTTACAGTAATGATGTCCTACATCATCGAGAGACTCTGTCGAACTAATTAAGGGAAAATTTTGAGACGAAAGAACTTGTGACGACTAAATCAGTCCTCGACCTGCAGCTCGAGTATATGTTTAATTGTATATTTATCCATCAATCAAATTACATCTAGAAGATGTTAACATATTTTAATACAAGTAAAGTTGATTCACTAAGCACATCATGATCGGTCAATTGCTAGATATACATATGATCTCATTGTACCAAGAAAGAGGGAAGAAGTACTTGGTTCAGAAGTATCATAATTAGAAGTACTTGGTCCAGAAGTACCATGGTTAAACGAAATTGATGCCTTAATATGTCTAGTAAATATCACGAGATTGAATTAATATTGCATTATCAATATATGTGCTAGTGAAATACAATTTTAATTCAATATGTTGCACTCTTTTTCCCTTAACTGAGTTTTATCCTAAGAGGTTTTCTTAGTAAGGTTTTTAACGAGGCAACATAACTGATCCAGTAGCATCAGATAATCATATAGGTACTGAAGTACTGATTTAACATCATCATGAAGCATGTTGTTTATTATTTAAAATACATGATGCAAGTCTTTTTCCCTTAGCTACGGTTTTGTCCCACCGGGTTTTCCTAGTAAGGTTTTTAACGATGCATCATCATTAAGCGTATTAAATGATGTGTTAATATCTTTAAGGACTCAAAACATGGATTTGTTCCATAAAGAAAATGCAGAGTCCCGTGTTATGTTTATGCAGGATATCCATCATACTTGCATTGAGCTCGACTATAATTCAAGTGCACTTTCACTCAAGAAGGTCAATGATTCAACTTTAACAAGAGGCACGCGGTTTAGACCAAATTATGAAGAACCCAAAGGACATATGAAGACAATATAAATTGCATATTTCCTCTTGGAGATGGCTACAACAAAATCAAGTCAAGCAACAACGATAGAAAATTGATTTCTAAAGACTTAGAGATAATGTTCAACTGAGGGGGAGAAATGCACATGTTGTACTCTTTTTCCTTAACTAAGTTTTGTCCCACTGGGTTTTCTTAGTAAGGTTTTAACGAGGCAACATAATTAATCCTGTAGTATTATTTAATACCGGTCCAAAAGAACCGAGCCAACATTATCCATTAGTATAATGTTGATAGTGTATAATAATGTATATCTGAGGGGAAGTGTTATAAACCAGATATACAATACCCCACATAAATGTATTTGACGGTTACTTTATGTTTTACACGTATATATATATGTTTATGTATAATGTGAATACTTGATTATCAATAATATTCTACACAAATTCTCTCTGGATTCTCTGGTTCATTTTACATATAAACTATTTATTATTTTCCTCATTTTATTATTTTAATTATTAAAGTGTTACAAAACTAAACAAAAATTTACTGTTTTCGCTACCAAATTTAGTGAAAAGTTGAACTGAGTATATAATAAAACAGACATTTAAACGTATAATTAGTTCATTTATTTAGCCCAATACTAAAGTGACTTAAAAAGGCAATGTGGATTACGGGCACGAGGCACATCACGTGGTCTTGATTAGTTGTTCGCTGGTAATTATAAGAACAGGATTATAACTGGTCTAACAGTTAGGGGCAATTACATATATCCCCTTAATAACTTAATAAATTACATATATACCCAACCTAAAATTTTTATTACATATATCCCCTTTCTTATACATAAGTATTACATATTTTCCCATTTGGTTAAAACTAACTTACAAAATAACTATTTTACCCTTAGTTTTATTAAAACTATAAAATTACATATTCATCTATATTAATAAATAAATAAAACTTCCCTCATGCCACGTGTCATCTCCTTACCACATTATTCCTCACCAATTCCCGCCTCTCAAAAAACATCTTTTCCAAAACGGGTATCCGACCTATTTTATCTCACAAAACTTTCATTTTATCTTTTCCAAACCTAAATATATCTTCATCATCACCATGTATTCATCATCTTCTTCATCGTGTATCTGCAGCCCACCACAAATTCCGCCATCTTATCATCATCTTCATCATCATCCACGTCTTATCGTTACCCGCCTCCCACCACAGATCTGGCCATATTTAAAATCACCTTCCAGTTTCATCTCCTCGCCATCGTTACTATTCAATCGGAACTTTTATGTCGCTCGGTATACCTTTCTTCGATTACTATCTCAATTTAATTTAAATATATTGTATATATCCAAACAGTTGTTTAACAACCATTATAGGTTTAGTCGATTTTGATTCCTGTGTGGATCTATGCTCACAAACGAATCACTATCTTCAAAACCCTAAATCGTTATCCTTCGTTTTCTTGTGCGGATCCATGCTCAAAAACGAATCGGTATCTTCATGTTTCCAATCATCATTGTTCGATTGCTTCAGGTAATTTTTAATTTCTTTGCAAATTAAATGAATATTAGTTTAGATATGTTGTATTTCTGACTTTATTGATTATTAACTTGTGACATTAGCTTGTGATCTAGAGTTTGTTCCATATTGTTTATTAGAGTTTGTTTCATGTTGTTGATTATTATATGTTTTTGTTAAATTATATCGGTAGTTCCTATATGATACATATGAACTCCAAGGTGGATGTGAATTATTGACTTGTAGATAAAAGCATTTTCAGTTATGTTGAACAATTCAACATATGAACCTACAGTTTGACTTTCTTAATTGGGATTATTGTTATTCTATATTTCTACCTTCATTTATGTTAATTGTACAGAGGATACAAGGTACCCAGGCCATCTTGATTAGTGCATCATATTGTTCACGAACATGTATTTCTTTCTTTTTGTTACTATAATAGTGCCTCTATTGTAACAATATTTTGTGGTTACAATAATACTTTGATTACAACAGTATAGTTTACGCATAACAATAAAAATTTTGTTATCACAAGCTACTTACAAATTTTTGTTATTTTCCTCATTTCTATGTTCTTGATTGCTATAAAAAAGTTGATTTATATTTTTCAATCTTTTAATCATGTTTGATTCAACTTGCATATTGTCGATAATTGTGTTAAACGAATGTCTTCATGTTGTAATTGGTGAGCATCTCATGCATGCCTAAAGAACAAAAAATTTATTTAAAAGGATTGTTTATTATAACTTGATTGATGATACAATAACTAATTTGTTTTCTTCTTAAAATAACAGTCAAGATGATGATGATAAAAGTGATTGTTGGAAGTGTTGCAGATCATATAATGATGATTAAGGCATCCACCAGATCGCTATCGATCTTCTATGATGATTTTAATTTTATCTGCAAGTGTTACAGATCATATAATGCTGATACTAATCTCCCCCGCTTTATATCAGGTATCATTACTTCCTGGTTCATGATCATATAATGCATATTTCAATTGTTCATATAGATAATTAGTATTAGTAGTAATGTAGTATAAAACAACTTAAAAATTGTTTATTAATTTAACAGTGATTTTTATCGTTAGTTGTGACATAATAATTTTAATAAAATCATAGTTTACAATAGAAAGTTGTACATCAATAGTATTTATTTTCAAAAATTAAATTTTGAATATTCTTGAAGCTAATTATGGATGGTCAACCATATTTATTTGTTTGAATATTCTTGAAGCCAAAAGGATTCATTTAAACTTTATTTGAATTTAAGTAATGAAGTTGTTTTAAATTAGTTTTCATTACGAAAAACAAGCATGTATATTTGTAAAGTTTTAAATAAAATTATTTCTCAAAATCAAATTACTTTCAAAAATCAAATTACATTATTTGACAAACTTTTAGTATTTTAAATTTCAACTTATTTTTGTTAACTCCATAATTTTTTTGACAAATTTGTTTAGTTATGGAATTTATTTTAAATATTTAATATCTTAAATTGATTAATTATGCTCAATCAAATTATTCTGTTACCAAATACCATTAAACTCATTTAATGAGTGCGTATTATACCATTATATAATGTTATAAATAACATAATGTGATGTCAAATATATATATATATGAGACGTCTCTTCTCCTTTTTGTAGACTCATTTTCAGGCGGCCAGCATCCTAAAATCTAAGTAAGTTTTTTTGTTTACCTACAATGCTAATTATACTTTGTTACTTCTTATTGAATACAAAACACAATAACTTAGGTAATTCTTTTATCAATGTATCTGATCACAGAAGCATGGAGCAAAAAAATTTGATTAAGCTGAGAGAACTTGATGCTACCAAAACAAACTATACGATCAAAGTTAGAGTCCTTAGACTATGGAGAAAACCAAACAACAAGAACCCTAACGAAATATGGTCAATTGAAATGATTTTAATGGATGAGGAGGTAAATATTTAACATCATTTTTTACTTTTTTCATATTAGCAATCATAACTAGATTAAACTTTCAGGGAACGAAGATGCAAGCAAGCATCTTCAAAAGTTACTTTGCTAAGTTTGTAACTTACTTTCGTCCTTCATTACTTTAATTCACCACTTTTTTTTTCACTCACTACATGATAAAATGTGTCATTTATATTGTGTCCGATCATATCATATTTTACATGTTTTATGGTTGAAGTGTTAGTAATTTATTTTAAACTACAATGTATGTTTCTACATTTTATATTTAATACCCAATTTTTTTACGATATCTCGAATGTTTTCTGACTTATAAAATTAAATTTGTTAAACCCGTGTTGTACACGGGTAACTAACCTAGTTTGATTAATAATAGACTGTATGTATTATCATAAATTGACTTAAGTTTCAAACTTGAACATACCAACTTTATTGTTCTTTTAGTTCTTTCAAAAAAGATTTGAAATTACAGTTACAGCTTGTTTTTCATTCTAGTGTTTGAATCAATGAAACGGGTCCTTGAATTTACTTATATGTTCCTGAACATTAATATGTTGAACATTTTGAGTACAGACATGAAAGTCTCATGTTCTTGATATGAATAAAAACAGAATTACAAGAATTCGGATAGGTGATTGCTTGTGAATCAAAAACCGAATCGGAGCCAGAAACGAAATCGCCAGATAGGATGTCGGATTTGAAAATAAAAAAATAATCAGATCGTGATAGGGGCGTTGGATTTGTGAACCAAAACACACAAAATAAGCATCAACCATAAACAGTTCAGTATTTTTTTAGCCGACTTTTGAGTTGGTAGCAAGCCAAAAAGCTTCTTCAACAAAACTCTTTGCCTCGAGAACTTATTATCCAGTGAAAAACGAGCTGGATGAGCGAACTATATGGCCAATTCAACTGGTGATTCGTTCTTCGTGATGTAAAATTACAGATACATCATGATTAAGCATTCTTGATTGGCCGGAGAAGACGGATGACGGTGAAGAGGTGTCTTCCGGTAACTGACGGCTGAAAATGGAGGGCTAGGGTTCATGCTTGTTTATAATCTTAAAAGGGTATTTTTGTCACTATGAGTAATTTTATTAATGAAGGGGATATATGTAATTAGGTAAGTAAATAAGGGGATATATGTAATTCCTCCTGACATTTATGTTATTTATTCCCTTATTTTTTTTAAAACTTTATTATACGAGTACACTTATTGACATTAATTAAAAAAACATCATATATTAATATTATACATCAAATCTTATCAAGTCTTACATTAATCACACATAAGATAACGTAGTTCCAATAAGGTACATTAATATATCACAACACACAAGCTCACAAGACTATAAAGTAGCCATAAATAAAATCCTCCTAGATTGGATGCATGCAACTAATTATCCAATCTAGTTAATTAGTGGTAAACAACACTGCCAAAATTAAGGAGAAGAATGCAAGCTTGCAAAAAACGTAATAAACGCCTTTTAGGATCATGTAGCACGAGGACGGGCCAGCTGAGTTTTCTTCTGAATGCTCAAACATCCAAGACAACAGACTGAGAATCAGGAGGGCCATGCAAAATGCTACAAGAGAGAAAATCATAAACGGATTTGCAATATTGGAAAGTAGCATGGGGTTTCCTCCTATAAGCTTCACACAAACAATTCCCCAACTATGTAGATAAAATCGAAGCACATAGGCTGTAACTTTAGGGTCATGTAACCTGGTAAAAAAAGACCAAAACAAATTACTTACATAACTAAAAACAAAAATTCTAAAGTCAACAAGAAGAAGATTATGTAAAGGAAATATTCTAACTATTTATATATACCTTGCAGTATTTGTTCTTATGATATGTGGATCGTTTCTGTTGCCCCCGTTAGGGTTATCTATGTTGTTGTGGAGCTGGTTGTGGCCGCTGCTGTCATTTCCGTCTCCGTTGTGGATGTTGATGCTGGTGTTGCCATCCACATCCACAGAGTGTTCTTCTTCATTTGTGTGTGTGCTGCTCTCACCGATGGTAGCTGCAAATCTTCAACAAAAACAAAAGTAGTTATAAACCCGAGACTTTTATTGAAATTAAACCAATGTTTTCATATATGGATCGGACATCAAATCGAACTGTCTTACTGGTTGGATCGGTTGGATTGGAATGAAGTAACTAAATATTTAATATAAATATTATATACTTTGTGGATTAAAAAACTTAAATTAATGTTTCTAATTACACAAATAAAAATTAAAAGTATAAAAAACAGTTATCTTGATCTATTAGTATAATCTGACACATGAAACTGTTATGACCCGCGGTTCTTACCATCAAAGCCGAGCCAAAAATAGTCGGGTTGGGATCGGTTAACACTGGTTTGGTTACCGTAGTTGCAGGAAATAATCAACATTCAAAAGAAAACAAAAATGAAACTTGCAGGTTTACTCCTTACTCTTGTTGAAGGTGTTGTGGACGTGTGAGTCGGGTGGGAATGAGATGATCAGCTGCTGTAGAACTAGCGCTTATGATGTTCCCCATGCTTGAGGGTGAGAGTTTTTGTTATGTAACTAATATGATGATGAAATTGATATATTTATAGAGTGTTATAGATAACTTAGTAAAGCACATATTTATAGATAACTTAGTAAAGCACATATTTATAGATAACTTAGTAAAGCACATATTTACATATTTATAGATAACTTAGTAAAGCACATGTTTAATGCACAAAAAGTAAAAGCAAACTTTCTTTTTTCTTTGTCTATACTTTGAGCCAACTAAACAACCCGGCCATTCATATTAAAGAAAATAGAACACTAAAACCGTTTTCTGGCTAATATTAAACCTTTAATTTTTAATTTGTTTATTTTTTTTTGTTTTAATTTATATTTTTATATAAATATGTTAATTTTTGTATTTGCACTTTGACGAATTTTAGTTCTTGTGCTATAACAAACATATTCGATACCATCGAATTGCCGCCGCAACGCCCAGGTTTTACTGGACCGAATAAACGCCACTTTAAATATGTTGTTGTTTTTAGATTATAAGTTATATGAGTGTTTTGGTGTTTAACCAATTTATTATTTGGACTTGGTGCCAATAACATAACGAAGTTAACCTACATCGATCAAATTTGTCTCGCTTTGATCAAAAGTTTTAAGTACGCCAATGCTGATAGGTGGACTAAATACGCGTCGTTGCGTCGTCACAACGTGACTTCAACTATACTCATATCTTCTTTAGATTACCAGTCACGCCCGACGCGTCGTAAAAAACTAGTTATTAAAACAATATTAGTTACTTTGGAGGGAATGGTACCTCTCCTTGTCATCCTTTTATTTTTAACATTATTAGTTATTAAAACAGCACTATAGGTCAATGCGTTTGAGATAATGTAATATTAAATTTTTAATTAAGAAATTATAAATCAAATTATGATGGATAACACAAAATCAAAACTTTTTATTAGGTAAATCTTCATTATTCAAATGTTGTATGAACCATATTTTAACATATACCACAGTTAGAATGTTGAGTTATCACTAAAGAGGTCATAAGATGGTTTTACACATCAAGGTTTTTCGAGTAAATTACACAATACGTCATCTTTTATGTTAGCTTCTTATTATAGTATTACGTCCTACACAAATTGTTGTTAGAACTTTAGTTACTTTTTTTTTTCTATATAAAAAAACGACAATGTTATTCCTTACCCACAAATGACCAAATCTATAGTTTTCGTACTTGTTTTTCTTTTCTATTAATTTTTTCATTCGTTTCTACTTACAATTGAGCAATCGACCATAGGGAGGAGATCTTCTAGATTAGTAGGGATGGTTATGCATGCGCTCACCAATGAAATGCCTTATGTTACATGGAGTTTCATTAGCAAGATCAGAGAGAAATGACGCAACAATAGCCGGTATTTTACTATGTTTTCCACCCTTCATGCAAACAATATGACTTAGGTTTTCTTTGCATAACTTTTTTATTTTTCCGTATGTGGAAGAATATCGAAGCCTTGAATGATGGTAGAATTGAGATACCACTACAAATACTATCGATGATATTTTCACGAGAATAGGTGGTGGAGTGTGGAAGACCATTAAGATCATGAGTTTCCATGTAAACCTCTACGCCCGTCCCCGATACACCCAACATATCACATAAAAGTCCCTAGATCCTAAGAATATTTTTTACCACACATGGTTAGATAGTTTCAAGATCAAATACAAATATTTTTTTAACATAAAAGCAGTAAGAACTAATTTGTCATTTTTATTAGGTTTGATTTTATAAGCGTTGTTATTTTTTGTTCGTATTAGTTGATTTTTTATTATGAGACTTTATAAAGTGTTTTTTGATTTAAATTTTCTTGTTATTATTGTTTTTTTTCTTTTATTGTTATAAGTATTTGATGTTATTATTCTGTTGATGATTCCGATTCTTTTGTTGTTATTATTAAGCTTTTTTTCTTTGTTAATATAAAACATTGTCGATCTATGTAGATTGATATTGTAGTTGGTATTGTGTCATACGTTCTCAATTTTGGTAGATTAGTATTGTTTCCTACATTATCATGTTAAGATTATTTTGTACATGTTCTCATCATCAAACTGATAATTTGCATAGACATCTCTAACAAGTGTAAGGCCCTGAAATAAGTACCCTATATCGGTTGGATTTACTCATACGACATAGTTCTCAAACTGGAAATTTCGTTTAAACACAAGTAGCAGAAACATCAAAAGTCATAAACATTTGAACAAAACACACATTGTCATTAACGTATTCATAAATAAACATAGAACCCTAGAGGGATGCCGGTCTTTACTCCGGATGGCTTGTTGTGACACTCTGATCCAGCATCCTAAACGCACATGCAATCAACCCGACTGTATATGAAGAGTCGGCTACGCTAAGTAAGTTCTAGTTTAAGCATTTAGATAAACATATGTTGACTTCATATCATATCACGTAAATTAATGTAACATCGTTCATATTGTACGTATCATAAACATTCCATATGTCTCGTAAGACCATTCAGCCCCGTCGGGCACTGACTGTCGTCAACATCATTCCACATCTCACGTATAAGTCATTATATAATATAAACACGTCGAAGGTTCACATACCTTCCCCATGCTTGCAGTATCCATTCCACATCTAACGTAGGATCAGTTATATAATAATATATACATTAGCCATATTTGTTAACCATTTACATATGCATTAGTAGTTCATTCATTTCATAAAATGTTTGTCATTTTGAAAACATTTTGTGAGTATGCACGTTGCCCTGAAAACATAACATAGAATTGGGTGGGGGTGGGTGGTGGGGGTATTAGAAACTCACCTGATAAAGTAAGCTTCTTAACCACACGGTAAGGCTTCCTAACTGGAAGAGTTGGACAATTGTACAATGTTCATATATAAACTATTACCATTCACAACATACGATGACTTCAAGTGATTGCACCAAACAAAGTATTCACTTACCATTGTTTTTGCTTGATCCCATAGTTTTCTTCAACTGAGTTGTTTGACATCCCTATGATCATGACTGGTTCTGGGCTGATGATGAAAACCAAAGTGGTGTAAAAACCATGAAAAGAAAAGCACACAAGAACAGATGATGAAAAGCTTTCATGCTTCAACTATGAACCGTCACAATCCGATTGAAGAATCCAGATTGGTGCGTTTGTTAAACCGGAACCACGTAATTGATAACCTTGATTTTGAATATGTTTTTGTCATTTTGGATCATATTAATCGTGTTCGGTACATTCAAACGAGATCGAAACTGCGACTGATATTTAAAGTTTTCAACTCTGTTGGTGGGGTCAGGGGTTGGTTAAAAAACATATATAATATTTGCTTTTTAAATATGCATTTTTTGAAATATAACTCAAAAAATAAATTAAAGAGTCAAAGGTGTATAATTATCAAAACCGGTATGGCCAAATTACATAAGAACCAAGGTGTATTTAGCTATAAAATATAATTCAACCAAATCTACCTTTAGTTCGATTTATTTATTATTTATTTTAGGAACCTTCTCAACTGTGTTAATTGGTCACCACCTTCCATCTTACTAACATGAAAAGATTTATTTATCCACCATTAAAAAAGAAACCGACTACATCCTACACCTTAATTAAATTTGCTAATCCAAACACTCAATCTTCCATGAATCACAATAAGATCCATGTCTAGAAAATCTAGTTTAAAAGAACAGTAAAAAGATTAATGTTTTAAAAATCCATAAGTAACACGTGCACTTAGGCTTCCAACAGTACTTAAAAGTTTTTTTATAAATGATAGGGAGAAAATGATAAAGCAATATAGACGATTGGGTGATCAAATTCCGACTGGTTGAAATATAATGAAGAAACTGGTTAAAAACCTCACTTCTGATAACTATTATAGTCTTCTTCGATAGAATTGGTGTACGATCCCCCTGCGGGGCCTTGATTGCTTCTTGACTATTTAGGCTGATAAATATATAGAAATATGGTTAACTGCATGCTTTCAAAATAAAAAAAAATATCGAAGCAACGAAATTCTAACTTACCGTTGTGGTTTTTGATGTATCGGGTTAACGTGGTCGCCCATTGGTGCAGAAATAACTCCTAAGATCTCCATGTATGCAGTATGCACCAAGTTGGGAACCTGGATGGAGGTTAATCAGGACACTATGATGACAGGGGAGGCTCGGAGGGTGTGTGAGACGCACCATCGGCCGGGGCACAAACTTTTTTATATATATTACATATATATGTTTTTTGGTGTTAAAAATAAAATTATTTGTAATGATTTATGAGATAATTAAATGCTTATAATGGTTTCTGCTTATAATAAAAC
Source organism: Bidens hawaiensis (assembly GCF_021521415.1). NCBI lineage: Eukaryota > Viridiplantae > Streptophyta > Magnoliopsida > Asterales > Asteraceae > Bidens > Bidens hawaiensis. The sequence continues at coordinate 14,870 of NW_027502712.1, read as the reverse complement.
GGTCGATAAAAGTTTTATCCATATACATTAGCGAGTAAAAATATTTTGTTAAGGCCAACGGGCCTTTTTATTTTGACTTGGCCGAGGTATTTAAATTTTTGGAGACGGCCCTGACTATGAAGAATAGGTTCCCCAAGTCTGAAACAATATATATAGGAATCTATGACCCCTGGGGTTAGATTGTGTAATTACAGCCCTCATTGATAATTTTAGTTCCTAGTTGCCTAAAATCTAAAAGAATGGATTACTTCATAAAATAGTAACCAACTTTGAAATTTGTTTCAATCAGGCCACTGATAAAAAATTTTGTTTCAATAAGGTCATTGAACTTTCATTTTTGTTCCAATCCTAGATATTTTACCTGGATAGCAGGTAATCTAAGTTTTTTTTTTAATTTTTCAATGTTTTTACTTTACATAATAACTTTTAAAGGTTGCGAACTTTAGTAAAAATGAGAAATATAATTTAAAAATTCCGAAAATTTGCAAAAAAAGTTCGGAAAATTGAGGTTCATGTTAGAACGGGTCAAAACGGGTTTCGGGTCAGTTTTTTTTTGAACCAACGAATCAACGCGTTTTCAACACGTTACGGCTCGTTTTAACAACAAAAGCTCGTTTAAGCGATTTTTAAGTTCGTTTCAGCACCTAACAGCTCATTTAAGCGGTTTTTCAGTTCGTTTCAGCACTTAACAGCTCGTTTAAAAGATTTTCAGTTTGTTTCAGCACCTAACAGCTCGTTTAAGCGATTTTTAAGTTCGTTTCAGCACCAAACAGCTCGTTTAAGCTTTTTTTCAGTTCGTTTAAGCACTTAACAGCTCGTTTAAACGATTTTTCAGTTCGTTTCAGCACCTAACAACTCGTTTAAGCGGTTTTTCAGTTCGTTTCAGCACCTAACAGCTCGTTTAAGCGGTTTTTCAGTTCGTTTCAGCACCTAACAGCTCGTTTAAGCGGTTTGTCAGTTCGTTTCAGCACCTAACAGCTCGTTTAAGCGGTTTTTCAGTTCGTTTCAGCACCTAACAGCTCGTTTAAACGATTTTTTCATATTGATATATACTAGCGGGAGCGAGAACGGTTTCCTTGATTAGAATAGAAAGATAGATTGATAAGATTTAAATGGTGATTTAGATAGAAATGTAATAAATTGAATGTTTTTATTTATAAAGATTGGGTTTGGCAAAAAGATGGTAGGTGGTGGGTTGAAATTTGCAAAAGGCTGGGAGGTGGTGGACTGGAAAAAAAAAACGAAAGAAAGAGATCTAACCTGTCACCTGAGTTAGTTCATAACTATGATTTAATTTCGTTGATGGTCTAATGGACGTCAAGTTAAGAGTCACCTAACCTGAGTTAGTTCATAACTAGTGGTTTAATTTCATGCATATTCTAAGGATCTAAATAGTTGATGGACTAATGGACGTCAAGTTAAGAGTCACCTAACCTGAGTTAGTTCATAAATGTTAGGGGACATTTTGTTTTATAGGTGATTTTGACAATTATCATAGTCGGAATCCTGATGAGCTCCGATATCCTAAATTAATCACTTTAATGTTATATTCACTTTTGATTGCAAACTAGTTTGTGTGAGTTGTTATATAACGGGCTAATTAACCAAGTCTACCTAAAGAACCGGAGTTATAGTCAATAAGCACGTGAAGAAAGTGTGCAACAAGTCTCTAACGGTCAAGAGAAGGAGTCTAAATGGATTTCGGTTTTTTCTCTTAGTTTGCTATTTTCATTTTCTACGTAATGAGGCTTTGCAAACGATATAGGACACATTGTATTCACTCACAACACTGAACATTTGTACTCTTGACATCGTTGGCAACCAGTTCTCGATTTGTAATCGTCTTTTTCATTAATAATTTTGAGGCAGGCGGATAATTTTCCCTCCAAACGTTTTTTGCCGGAGATCCTCACAAGGATCTAAGGTATTTACTCGCTACATCGCGTGTTAACTGTTTACTTTAGTTCACTTATTTACCATTTTAGTGAAGAACGCACTCCTCACATTCTAAATTTGATCTTAATTAGTTAGATATTTTTTTACCAAAACAATAACTATGGTTTAATTTCATCATATTCTAAGAATCTAAATTGTTGATGGTCTAATGGACGTCAAGTTAAGAGTCACCTAACCAGAGTTAGTTAATAACTATGGTATAATTTCCTTATACTCTCCCTCATCGAGACATCGAGTCACTTTTAGACCACCCGCTATGGGGCGCGGTGGTGGTTGATGGCGGGCGCCGTGTATGCCCATCGTTGGAACGACCGGCGCGGTAAGGGTGTGGAGGTGTCCCCCCCCCTCTCTCTCTCACACACACACACATATATATATAAATGGACGCTCTTGGGCATTAAACTATAGCGGGGCATAATTGGTTGGGGGTTCAATGCCCCCCTGATGCTTACGTAGCACTGTGAAGAGGCTTTGAAGCCCCCTCCATAGAGGATGGTCTTACTGGATAAGTTAACAGTTACCTAACCTGAGTTAGTTTAGAAGTTAGAACTATGGTTAATTTCATCAGATCCTCATCAGCTCCTCCCTCATTGGGTCATTGTCAATTTGTCATGGACAAGCTAAGAGTTATCTAACCTGAGTTAGTAAACCCATGAATCAGCCACGTTTGCAAAAGGCATGGTTAGAACACCACTTTAAATAGATGTGTTTAAAACAATAAGTATTTCATAACTACTTAAATAGAAATTTTGACCTATTTTGTTATAATTGTTTCATGAGTTTTAAGAAAAGAAAATTGAAAACTTCTTCATCAGATTACAATTCATCGCACAAATATATTTCAAAGTCAAATAATTTCCAATCAGTTGTGATAACCCATTATTAGAATGACCTAAAGAATTATGTCAAAATGTGAAACTATCTCTTAAAGAGGTAAGTGAGACAAACTTTCATATATGGGTTATATCTAATTTGTATGTATTGAAATCATTCCTTTTATGTACTTTACCAAGGTTTTACCATTTCTATTGACTAATTATGTTATCATGTTTAGTGGAAGATTAATTAAACCAATTAAGGCCTTTGATATGTGTCGTTTGTCGTTGGTTAATCGTATTGTAATCGTCTCTGAAGAAACACTAATCGACCCCGGGCAGATTACGGATAATCTGGGGGTTAAATAGATGTTTCCCGCTAGGGGTTAGATCCAGCAAAGATGGTTCTTCTGATAACCTGCAAAACAGACACCGTGAGCTCGTCACTAAGAAGGGGGGGTACCTCCTTGTGACCACCCTCCGGCGTGAGAATCAGACTAGATTGCTCTTGAATATAAGTGTATATTAAGAGATTGCTAGAGCAGATATCAGGTATAAGATATAAGATACAAGATAAGATGAGATGATCATACCATTTGGGGTATTTATAGCCGAAGGTAGGTTTCCAAGAGGGTATAGCCGGCTGAATAGTATTCCTGTTCTACCAACTGTGGCCTACGCACGTGCCATGCTGGTAGTTGGTGGGTAGGCAGCGGCTGACAGTGACCAGGCCTGCTGTGTACTATTCCTTTTCCACCAACTGCAGGCTATGCACGTGGTATGACAGGAGTTGGTGAGTAGGCAGCGGCTAATAGTGACATACAGTACAAGAGCATGCTGCTCGCCATACTGTTGTCAATGAGCTGTCGTATCTCTGGTCAGATCTTTTGCCCATACCTCGTCAGGTACAGTACAAAAGATCCTCCAGTATCGTACGGACTGGCTCATTTGGGCGGGAGTATTCCCCCTCCCGCCTTTGTGCGGGATTGTTCCCGTCTTTGCTCATTCCTTCAGGTGACTACTGAATTATTTTGAGAGCTAAGTGCCTTGTGCGTGTAGCCTTGCTGCGCGGGTGGCCTTCCCTGATGGCTTGTATCCGCAGCTGCGGGAACAGGCGGAGTACTTCGCCATTGGGAGGCATTTCCTGCGGGAACAGCTTGCGTACTGCGCGTAAGGACGTCACGTCTCTGAGCATGGTGGGTCCTGCGGATCCAGTTGGTTTCTGCGCAGACGTCTCTCTTCAAGGTGAGTCCTGCGGGTCCAACTGGGCTCTGCTGGGACCTACCTCTTCAAGTCCCCCCAGTCCAATGTTCTTCTCATGAATGTTTAATAAGTGAGGTGAACTTTTGGACTTAAGAAAAGGGTTTTTGAAAAGGGTTTAGTTTTAAGGTTTTCCATGGGGATTCTTCCCGCGGAAGTCCTAATGTCACTTGCAGAAATTCCCGACTTTCCTGCTTGATCTTTGAGTATGATGCGGGTAGGTCTGTAACCTCCTCGCAAGTCAGGAGCATTGAGTCCCACTTGTGTGGATTCTCCATGAGGTTTTGGTAGTTTTGAACATAGTGATCAATTATGTTAAAACCACCAATTCCATCTTGGAGTTTCAAACAATATAGTTCTCGACGTTCCCGCTATGCGGGGATGTTATTCCCGTTTCCGCAAGCATGGCCCAGAAGATCCTTCTTGGTTTCAATTCCCTGCGGAGCGCTAGGTATGTGAAGGGTTTTGCCTTGACACTGTACCCGCACTCGTCTTATGGTTACTTTACTTCCAATGTATTCCTGGCGTCAATTCCCTGCGGGTGCTAAGTATGTGAAGGGTTTTGCCTTAACACTGTACCCGCACCCGTCTTATAGTTACTTGGTCGCCGAGGTATTATTGGCTTCAATTCCCTGCAGGTGCTAAGTATGTGAAGGGTTTTGCCTTAACACTGTACTCGCACCTGTCTTATAGTTACTTGGTTGCCAAGGTAAGGGGTATTTTCCCGCTTACTTTTGAATCTTTTTGAAATTTTGAAATTCGAAGAGTTGATGAAAGGATAAGAACAGTCCAAACTGTTAAAACGTCGTCCGACGGTTTCTTCTGACAGTGTCAGGACGTGCAGGAAGTTATGGCGACGTGACAGTATATGGTCATTCCAGGCGCTTTTTCAGGCGCGTGGGCGCGATTTTTCGGGCGTGTGGCCGCGAAATTAATGGCACGCGTCCTTTCAACAGCTGTTGCCAGCTTGCTCATTGCCACGTGTCATAGTTTCATTGCACCTGCGATTTCTCTCTCTTCCGCATTAAATTCATCGCATTAATTGCGATGAGTATATAAAGGGGGAGAGGGTCCTTTGCAATCCACACTTTCACTTCTCTTCATCTTCTAAACGATTTCCGGCGAATACTCACTATTCCGTCGAGCATTCTTCTGAAATCGTTTTTCTGTACATCCAAACATGTCTTCTTTTGCCGAGGAGTATGACGTGTTCGTCGAGAATCCGTCGTCCACTTCTGATAAGGACGACAAGAGCACTGCTGGCGAGTGCCAGTGCGCTCTTCCTGCCGAGCTTTTTCAGTACATCGTCCGGAAGTTCATGCTCGAGCCGTTCGAGCCTGAGTTTCCGGAGCCACACCAGACGGTGTACGATGCCCCCAAGGGCAAGATAGGGGTGTACGCTGCATTCTTCGTTTATGGGAATCTCAGGTTCCCATTGACGAAGTTTGTATACCGTGTCTTGGAGAGGCACGGTGTGCATCTGACGGAGGTACACCCGATGGCGATCGCCAAGATCCGCCACTTTGAGTGGGTGTGCCTCATTCTGGGCGTGGAGCCCCATGTTGACCGGTTGATGACCTTCTATTCTTGGAGGTGCATCCAGGGGTGGTACACCTTGGTCAATCGGATCAAGGGGTTGAAGATCTGCGCTACCGAGCGCAGTCTTCGGTCGTGGAAGCGCGAGTTTTTTTATATCTCCGCTCGCGTCGTCCCCCTTGCGATGACCTTTAAGAATGGGAGAGCACTCCCCGCCCTTCACGCCCTCAACTACCAGGAGGCGGAGTGGTTCGCCAAGATCTCCCGGGTCCAGACTCCGGTATACCGCTTTGCGGAGTCTGGGATGGTGATGCTTGGGATGAGCCGGGTGTGGAAGGAGGCGTCACAGGTTCCCATCGTCCTCGAATACGGTTTGAACTCTGTCCCTTACGGTATGCTCTGTCTTCTTTGTTTATATAGGTTTGTCTTCTAACTGTTTGTTTCTTTTATTTCAGAGGGGAACGACTTGCAGTCTCTCCTGCAGCCGCGGGAGAGTGATGGTCCCGCTCGGATGGGTACTCGTGCTCTCGATGAGAACGAGTTGCCCATCTTGGAGCAAACGAGGGATCGGTTTGTGGAGGTCTACCCGCCAGGCCACCCTATTCTGAGCGCCACGCGGCCAGGTAAGGCGTTATTCAACCCTCGACCTCTCAATGCTGAAACCTCTGCTGGAATTCCTCTTATCTTGTCATCTTTAGATGAGGAATCCGCAGATGGTCCTCCGTTGGTGCGGAAGAAGAAGGCTGCCGGCGGGAAGGGGAAGGCGAAGGTTGCCTCCACTGCCGATCCGGTGCCTCGGTCTGATTCAGAGACCGAGAGCGAGGAGGTGGCGGGGAACCCTGGTGGTGATAAGACCACTGCTCCGGAGGCTGAGACGACCGTCACCTCCGAGCAGCCCAGGACAACGACGGTGAGCGGCGTGAAGAGGCCGGCTCCATCGGGTTCGTCCCCGCCTGTTCGCACTTTTAGGCTCAAGAAAACCCGTAAGTACAAACTTTACTTTTTAACTTCATATCTTTCCGCCATTATACTTATATCTTCTTTGTGCAGGCGTGGATGCTACCGCATTCCAGGGTGGAGCGGGGAGGAGCACCTCCGGACCCATGACGGTAGGCTTGGTCAACCTACCTGAGGCGATGACCCAGGCGGCTGCGCCTGCTTCAGTTGTTGGTTCAGTTGCTCACCTAGTTGAGCCAACTGTTCCAACTGTGATGACATTCCGCCGGCTGTCAGTGCCATATTTACTGAATCTTTCACTGAGCCGGCGGTGACTATTTCTGCGGGTACTTCCGCAGCGGCGACCACGGTTGTGAGTTCACCTCCGGTGAGTTCACCTCCGTTGGTTTCTACCGCGGCGGCCTCCATGCCTCCGACGTCGGCAGCTACGGCCGATCCTTCAGGTATGCTTGGGGCTTCTCGCCAACCTCTGCCTCCTTCCCATCTGCCTGACCTCTTGGATGGATTTCCCTTGGGTTCAGGTGATGGGTTTGGCGGCTATCGGCCTGTTGTCGACCCTACAGGTGCGTAGGGTTCTTTTGGCCTTTTTTTTTTATCATCTTTTCCTAACTGCATTTTGTTTTTTGCAGTGTCGGATTCCAATGAAGTGTATGTTCCACGATGGAACATCCGCCGAAGAACAACCCTTCGCACGCCTGTGGAGTGCGTGGAGTGGGCTCGTCACGCAGCTCCCAGTGGTGCGTTGGGGGAAGCAATGGCTAGCTACCAGGAGGGTAGGCTAACCAACGAGCTTCGGATTCTCCTGGCCCGGATGCAGCCGCGCGTCGAGCTGCTCTGTCGTGAAAACGACAAGTTAAAAGCAGCTCGTATTCAAGAAGTAGCTCAGGCGCGGGCTGTCCGGGAGGAGAACAAGAGGCTTACCGCAGTGGCTGCGGAAAAGGAGAAGGCCTTCAAGGCCCTCGAGGTTGAAGTTCAGGCCCGGCTCGAGGCCCGTTCCAAGGCTGCCCAAGCTGTTAACGAACAGCTTCGGCTGGCTAAGGAAACTGCACGGAACGCAACCGAGAGGGCCACCAAGGCTGAAGCTGTTGCTGAGCCTCTACGCCTCGAGAATGAGGAACTTAAAGCCAAACTAGAGGCGCTCCAACAGGCTCATGATGCCTTGGCGATGGAAGACGCCAAGAAGCTCCAAGAGATCTTGGACCAGAGGGGGGTGCTTGACCATACTGAGCGGAAGCTAAAGGGCGTTGAAGAGGCTGCGGCTAAAGAAGTGTTGCTTGCCAACCTCAACAAAAGTGAAGCCGAACGCGCCCGTAACCAAGCTCAAGCCGCCCTCCAGGAGGCTCTGGTTGCCAAGGAATGGCTTCTTCGAGAAGCGTTGTCTCAGGTATGTTTAATTTTAATATATCTTTACGCTTTTCTTTGTAAATAGAAAATGTTTTGATACTGGTATTTTTTCTTTTTGTAGGTTGTGCATCGGGTCTTCACGGACACATCATACGACGATGCCATGAGCGCAGCCCTCAACGCTTCTCACGAGGATGGGGAAAAGGCCGGCTTCCTGCTTGGTCTAGGGTTCGTTGAGAAAGGCATCCGCCCTTCCAACTTCCCTTTATATAATGTTGATACTGAAGCTGTATATGACCAAGCAGTGAATCAGTATGCCGCCTTCCCGCATCCGGTGGTGGAGAAGGTGAACGAAGTTGCTGCTGCTGATGATGGGCTAGCCATTCTAAAGACCTTCCTTGAACCACCACAGCCAACTGATGGTGCGGGTACAAGTGGGTTTGGAGGGAGTGGTCCTGAAGCTTGAACCTTAAGATCCCTTCCCATTGTTAGGATAGGTTTAGCTTGTATAGATTTATATTCTTGTAGGCGGGTAGTTACCCGACCATTCTTGTAATGAATTATTATGAAATATAAATCGTTGTGCGGGTAAGACCGCTACTTTCACTGGATGACTTGCTTTATAAACGTTATATGACTTGCTCATGCATACTTTAGTTTAAATTAGCAATTTTCCAAGTGTTTAGAATAAGTTAACCTTTGAACGTGGTAGATAATAGGTTGAAGTTTTGCTTCCTCCTTCGTGATTGTGCGGGTAGGACCGTCACTTGCACTTAGTAGAATGGCTAAACTTTACCTATATCTGACCTGCGTGGAGGTTTTCCTCATCTTTTTGTTATAAATTTTCTAAGTGTTTAGAATAAGTTAACCTTTGAACGTGGTAGATACTAGGTTGAAGTTTTGCTTCCCCCTTCGTGATTGTGCGGGTGAAACCGTCACTTGCACTTGGTAGGATGGCTAAACTTCACCTACATCTGACCTGCTTGGAGGTTTTCCTCATCCTTCTGTTAGAAATTTTCTAAGTATTTTGAATAAGTTAACCATTCGACGCGCGGTTGTCAATAGGTTAGTTCGGTTTCCTCTCATGATTTGTGCGGTTAGGACCGGCACTTTCATTTAGTGGGATGACCAAAGTTTACCTATGACTGACCTGCGTGAAGGTTTGCCGTTTTTTGGGTTTATGCGGGTTTTTCCGCCTTCCCCACGCAACGACTTTCCACGTAATTATGCGGTGAGTACCGGCATCATTGTTGAATAAATTAACCGTTCGACGCGCGGTTGTTAATAGGTTAGTGTTCAGTTTCCTCTATCATGATTCGTGCGGATAGACCGGCACTTTCATTTAGTGGGATGACTGAACTTTACCTTTAACTGACCTGCGTGAAGGTTTGCCGTTTTTTGGGTTTATGCGGGTTTTGCCGCCTTCCCCACGCAACGACTTTCTTTCACACTTATGTATGCGGTGAAGACCGGCATATCCGTGTGGAAAGTTCATAAGTATAAATGTAAGATCATCAGCATCAATGTTCTAAGGAAAATCATTTCCATTAGAAGTGGCTCTGGGCCTTTTCTTTACAAGTTTGGAATTGATCTACATGCAAAGTGTGTGATTGAGCTCCCTTCCATGTTGGGATGGGAGTGCCATCGAGCCGATATGCACCTGGTTCGGGATCTCGTTGTTTACGCAGTATGTAGTCTCCGGCATTGAAGCTGCAATTTTATTCGTGTTTTCCCCAGCTGGGGTTCTACACGCATCAGCCTGCTCAGCGTTTGTTACGCCACGAGGTGCTGCGAGCGTCCCATCTCTGACGTATGCTTCGACGATGTCCTTCACGTCTGTGCATTCTTCAGTGTTGTGGCCTTTTGTCCTGTGAAAGTCACAGTATTTGCTCCGATCAGCGTTGTGACGATGTCGGATTATTGGAGCCTTTGGCCATGGGAGCTCCTCAGTGGCGAATATCTCGGTGACGCTTTTGGTGAGTGGCGTCCATCTGGAGTTCTGGTTCGACTGTACGTTATCCCTTCCGCCTAACCGATGTTGCAAGCCGGATGAGGTGTCAAAGTTTATCCTTGACTGCCAAATGCCTAGCTTCCGTTTTTTGTTTAGTCGGGCGGTAAGGACGTTGTCTTCTCTTGTTTTCTGGGTGTAGAGGTTTGTGCTCTGGGGGAGATCTCTACCCAGTTGCTTCTCCGTTTCCGCAAAGCGTTTAGCTGCTGTCATGATGGCATCCCATGTGGATGGCATGCCATCTCTACCCGTTAAGGTGCGGATGAGCTCTGGGTCGTTCGCGCCCTGGATGAAAGCAGCGCGAACAAGATCTTCGCTAATATTACTCAGACTTAGCTTCTTTGAGTTGAAGCGAGTGATGAAGTCTGGCAAAGATTCATCTTTTTCTCGAATGCAATTGAGGATTGTCCATTGCTCTTCGGTATACTTTCTTTGTTGGCTGAAGTGTTGGCTAAATTTCTGCTGGAAGTCTTCCCAATCGTAGATGTGGTGGACCGGTAGACGATCGAACCACGCTCTAGCTGCCCCAACAAGCGTCATTTGGAACATGTAACACCACGTAGGTTCCGTCCAACTACTGACGGTTGCCCCCGCTATGAACCTGTTCAAATGATCGTCTGGATCAGATATACCATCGTAAGTGCCGATGTTGGACATCTGTTTGGCACTTTTCGGGACGATTGCTTCCGCAATGTCCCTTGCAAATTTGGACGTTCCCGCCTTTGCAGCAGTTGGTGTAAATGTTTTGGAGAAGTCACGTGGGTTTCCACCCGCGTTTTTTGGTTTGAAGGTTTCTCCAAAACGCCTTCTCGGTTGGGAGTCCGTTTCCTTACGCTTCCCTTTCGCCCTATGACGAGGGTTTGCGTCACTATCGGATTCCTCCGAATCATCGTCAAAGTACTCTACGAATTCATCAGCCTGTTGGAGTAAACGTAAGCGTTCATCCAACTCAGCTTGGAATTCTTTTTGACGTGCTTCCGCCCACGCTTTAACTTCATCGAGTGTTTGGCGGGGGAGCCTCGTTCGTTGTCTCTCTAACTGGGTATCGGTGAATCCCAGTGAGCGATTATTTACTGCACTTGCCCCAGCTTGGGTAACTGGGGTAGTGTTCGTAAAATTTACTGCACTTGCCCCGGCTTGGGTAACCGGGGTAGTGTTCGTAAAAACTGTGTAGTCGCCGGTATTCCCCCAGTAGCTGGGGTTGTGGTTACCGGAGTTTCTTTAACCATCTTTCCAGAAGTTTGAAAAAACTGAAAAAAGAAATTAAGTTCTAGCTTTTATGCACGGACGGCGCCAATGAAGAAACACTAATCGACCCCGGGCAGATTACGGATAATCTGGGGGTTAAATAGATGTTTCCCACGAGGGGTTAGATCCGGCAAAGATGGTTCTTCTGTTAACCTGCAAAACAGACACCGTGAGCTCGTCACTAAGAAGGGGGGGTACCTCCTTGTGACCACCCTCCGGCGTGAGAATCAGACTAGATTTCTCTTGAATATAAGTGTATATTAAGAGATTGCTAGAGCAGATATCAGGTATAAGATATAAGATACAAGATAAGATGAGATGATCATACCATTTGGGGTATTTATAGCCGAAGGTAGGTTTCCAAGAGGGTATAGCCGGCTGAATAGTATTCCTGTTCTACCAACTGTGGCCTACGCACGTGCCATGCTGGTAGTTGGTGGGTAGGCAGCGGCTGACAGTGACCAGACCTGCTGTGTACTATTCCTTTTCCACAAACTGCAGGCTATGCACGTGGTATGACAGGAGTTGGTGAGTAGGCAGCGGCTAATAGTGACATACAGTACAAGAGCATGCTGCTCGCCATACTGTTGTCAATGAGCTGTCGTATCTCTGGTCAGATCTTTTGCCCATACCTCGTCAGGTACAGTACAAAAGATCATCCAGTATCGTACGGACTGGCTCATTTGGGCGGGAGTATTCCCCTCCCGCCTTTGTGCGGGATTGTTCCCGGTTTTGCTCATTCCTTCAGGTGACTACTGAATTATTTTGAGAGCTAAGTGCCTTGTGCGTGTAGCCTTGCTGCGCGGGTGGCCTTCCCTGATGGCTTGTATCCGCAGCTGCGGGAACAGGCGGAGTACTTCGCCATTGGGAGGCATTTCCTGCGGGAACAGCTTGCGTACTGCGCGTAAGGACGTCACGTCTCTGAGCATGGTGGGTCCTGCTGATCCAGTTGGTTTCTGCGCAGACGTCTCTCTTCAAGGTGAGTCCTGCGGGTCCAACTGGGCTCTGCTGGGACCTACCTCTTCAGTCTCCGATTATATATATCACTATTATTATAAAATACATTACTTAATGATTTTTTATGTTATATTGATTTTAGGGAAAATATAAGAATGTTTACTGATTCGTAAAAGGAAACAAGTGTGATGAAGTTTAAAATGAAAGCTCACAATTAAAAATTTAATGAACAACCATATCCTATAATCAGATTATTCGTAGTGTTAAAATATGATTGGCAATTAAAAATCTGGCTATCTCGGATAAGGCAATAAAGGGAAGACATTTTACAAAAGGTAAAATAGTCAACAGGGTTTTGGAAGAAAATCAAATCATCAAATCAATCATACCCAGTGAAGTCCCACTAACAGCAAAGCTATAGGTAGGGTCTGGGGAGAGTGGGATGTAAGCACACCGTACCTCTATCCAAAAGGATAAAAAGGTGGCTTCCAGAGAGACCCTCAGCTCTAAAATACATATGTATGAAGCAATACAAATGAAATCAAAGTTAAACAGTAATATAATAATAATAATAATATATTGAAAGAATATATTATTATGGTGTGTGACCTAAATAAGGTAAATAGAAGCCCTAAGGTATTTCTCCCTGAAAATCATTAACTTTAATTCTACTAAAAATCCTAAAAATAATATAAGGTAAATGAACAACCATATCCTAAAAATCCTTAACTTTTGGAAGCAAATATAGAAGAAAAAAGGAGACTTGATTTCCGGGTTAGGCCATGGGTATACTCTAACCTCTACATGGGTTAACATGACATGTCACTTTAAAAATAGATTAAACCACTCCCCACTTGTGTTAAGTGTGTTAAAATGGCCATGAATTATGCTTCTAACGGGTTAAAATGAACAATATGCATTAAATATGTATTAATTATTAATTGTTTTGTTATTATTTATTTTGGTAATTAAACTAAATGTTTGATTTTAAATTAAATATTAATAGGAGAGAGAGATGGAGTTAAATGAGTTAAACCATTTCCTTTGAATGACATGGAGTGAAAGAGAAAAATGAGTGATATGGAGCTTATTTGGAGTTAAAATAGGTTAGAGTATACCTCATGGCCTTAGTTGAAAGAAAAAAGCCGAATGGGACCGCTATTAAAAAATAAATTTATGTTACTCTGGGTAATTGTGCATGCGGTGCTTGATTTGTGCATGCCTTTGATAATAACATCTACAATGTTGGACGTTATAAATTTTTATATCAATGTCATATCGTACTTCAAACTTTTCTAAAACTATTTTGTTACAACACTAAATCTCTACCAAACCTCATAAAGAATAGTCTATTTGTGTATCTTATTCTACTCTTCTAGTAAAACAAACTAATAAGGTTTAGGTGTCAAGGTTATATTCAATTCTAGGATACTAATCTGTTATAATATTTTAATTTCTCTTCTCATCTCATCCATCATATCTATTCGGATCATGATCAAAAACCATTTTGACAATTGGGTTGTAAAATTGTCAATTTTACCGCATAATCTTCTAATATCTCATCTCATTCATCATAGTTATCATGGGTCATTGGTCAAAACCATTTTGGCAATTGAGTTATAAAATAGTCATGAGATTAAAAGTAAAATATTGTAAGGCCCCGTCGTCGGTGCCCTACATTTGGGACGTTGGATTTACTCATCAACATAGTTCTAATCAACAGAGTTAATAAAACATTCGCGGAATATAAAAACTTTCATAAAACATTTCATAACAATCCATAACTTGTCTTAAAACAACGTCTTGTCTTTCAAAATAGACAAAACATTAAACATAAACGTCTTGAGTCTTCCGATGCCAGCCTCTTATTCAATGTCACGCGTTCCCCTCAAGCGAGCTGCCCCATTCTACTCACCTGCGTGCATACTAAAAGTCAGCTACGCTGAGTGAGTTCTAGTTAATCATACAACATTCAATACATCCATACACATTCTTATATACGCACCCAAAGGTACATATACATACACAGTCCCTTACCTTCCTTCGTACGTTCATACTATCATATCTTCCTTCTTTCCTTTATTACATACACATATACATATATATCGTCCTAGAACATTTGCAGATATTATTAGGGTATGTTCCATACATTCGCGGATATTATTAGGGTCTGTTCCCTACATTCGCGGATATTATTAGGGTCGGTCCCCTGCATTCGCGAATATTATAAGGGTCCGTTCCCTTCATTCGCGGATATTATTAGGGTCCGTTCCCTTCATTCGCGGATATTATTAGGGTCTGTTCCCTTTCTAACCCTACCTTCCATACCTTTCTTTACATTCATAATTATAACTTACATACGTACATACATCATCTGTATATTATCTTTATATATATATATATATATATATATATCAATCATATCTTTAAACTATCCCTTGACAATACATGCAATATCTGAAGATCGTTCATGCATCATCAAGCATTCATTCATACATAAATCATATAAGACATACACTTACCACTTAAGGTAAGTGTATTAACAATTCACATCGAGTATGCACACAGCCCCAAAAACATAACAAGGAAGTGGGGCTAGAAACTCACCTGATACGGTTACGCTCTCCGTTAATCGTTATCCCCTTCCTTAACTAAGTCCGGCTATCTCTTAAATATATATTTGTTAATTAACCGTATAATTATTAATTCGGTATTCTAGTTGACCAATACACTTTCTAAGTTGGGCTTGTTTGTCTAATTCTTACAAATGGGCCAATTAGTTAGATCAG
>NW_027502711.1:0-47983 GCF_021521415.1 Bidens hawaiensis | reverse complement strand
TCACGCAGGTCAGATATAGGTAAAGTTTAGCCAAGTGAAAGTGACGGTCTTACCCGCACAATCACGAAAGAGAGCAAAACTTTAACCTATCATCTGCCACGTTGAAAGGTTAACTTATCCAAACTACTCAAGAAATTGCTAAGTTAAACTAAAACATGCGTGAAACAAAGATTAAAAAATAAGAGGGAATATACCCCCTTACCTTGGTAACCAAGAAACCGTAAGACAAGTGCGGGTACAGTGTCAAGGCGAAACCCTTCACATACTTAGCACCTGCAGGGAATTAAAGCCAAGAATACCTTGGTAACCAAGAAACCGTAAGACAAGTGCGGGTACAGTGTCAAGGCGAAACCCTTCACATACTTAGCACATGCAGGGAATTGAAGCCAATAATACCTTGGAAGTCAAGTAACTATAAGACGAGTGCGGGTACAGTGTCAAGGCGAAACCCTTCACATACTCAGCACTTGCAGGGAATTAAAACCAAGAAGGATCTTCTGGGCCATGCTTGTGGAAAGGGAAATAACATCCCCGCATAGCGGGAACGTTGAGAACTAGATTGTTTGAAGCTCCAAGATGGAATTGGTTGTTTAACATAATTGATCACTATGTCTAAAACTACCAAAACCTCGTGGAGAATCTACACAAGTGAAACTCAACGCTCCTGACTTGCGAGGAGGTTACACACCTACCCGCATTATACCCAAAGATCAAGCAGAAAAGTCGGAAATTTCTGCACGTGACATTAGGAAAACCGCGGGAAGAATCCCCACGGAAAACCTTAAAACTAAAAACCCTTTTCAAAACCCTTTGCTTAAGTCCAAAAGTTCACCTCACTTATTAACAATTCATGAGAAGAACATTGTACTGGGGGGACTTGAAGAGGTAGGTCCCAGCAGGGCCCAGTTGGACCCGCAAGACTCACCTTGAAGAGGGACGTCTGCGCAAAGACCAACCGGTTCCGCAGGACCCACCATGCTCAGAGAGAAGACCTTACGCGCAGTACGCCAGCTGTTCCCGCAGGAAAAGCCTCCCAATGGTGAAGTACCCCGCCTGTTCCCGCAGCTGCGGATACAAGCCATCAGGGAAGGCTACCCGCACTAATAGCAAGGCTACACGCACAAGGCACTAACTCTCAATAATTTAGTAATGTCATCTAAAGAAGGAATGAGCAAGGCGGGAATACTCCCGCCCAAATGAGCCAGTCAGTACGCTTCTGGAGGATCTTTTGTACTATACCTGCCAAGGTATGGACAAAATAGACAAGATCTGACCAAAGCAGCCCATGAACCAATCACAGGGTGACAGCTTACTGACAACAGTACGACGAGGAGCACGCTCTAGTACAAAATGTCACTATCAGCCGCTGCCTACTCACCAACCCTTGTCGTGGCACGTACATAGCCTGCAGTTGGTGGAAAAGGAATGGTACACAGCCGGCCATGTCACTATCAGCCGCTGCCTACCCACCAACCACCAGCATGGCACGTGCGTAGCCCACAGTTGGTAGAAAAGGAATATTATACAGCTGGCTGTACCTGCTTGGAAACCTACCTTCGGCTATAAATACTCCAACACCTTGGAACGGTATCATATACGATCTTATACCATCACATATCTTATCTGCTCTAGCTATTTCTCTTAATATACATTTATATTAAGAGCAATCTAGTCTGATTCTCACGCCGGAGGGTGGTCACAAGGAGCTACCCCCCCCCCCCTTTCTCAGTGACGAGCTCACGGTGTTTGTTTTGCAGGTCATCAGAAGAATAACCATCTTTGCCGGACCTAACCCTCGTGGGAAACATCTACTTGACCCTAAGATTATCCGTAATCTGCCGGGGTAACTTAGTGTTTCTTCACAATCAAACAATTAAAATAAATTACTGTACCATACAAAAGATACGGTACTGGTTCGAGCCTTCGAGGTACCCTGTAACTTTTTATGTTATGTTATTGGACGGAGCCAAAAGTTGCAGGTTGCCATAAGTTTATTGTATTCTAAATACAAACTTAAAACCATGCATACATAACATAACAAAAGGCATCAGTAGCAGTAACAACTAACAACAATGGTTTACATACATTATATCAACTATTATATTATTATTTATTTAAATAATAATTCTCAAAACATTTAAAATTTTATGCTATGCTATTCTATTCTATAATTATAATTATGTTAAGTAAACAATAATATACATGACGTCAACTCAACTGTACATTATCATAAAGTGCGAGTGTGCTAATATGAAATACTGGAATTTGAAGAAGTTTAATGCTTTAGATGGTTTTATTTATATAAACTCATAAATAAACTCAATTATAGATTCTTAAAACCCAAAATATAATCATTCTTTTTCAAACAACATTGGTATTCATTCCTAATACAACTCAACCCATCAATATATGTATTTACATGGCTGAAGATCCTTTTCCACATACAACAATAACATTTCTACTTACACATCTTCATATACCACTTCATAAATATGCAACAATTAGTTATACACTTTTGATCCCAAACAAACCGAACCGTGTCAAACTCACATCGTATCCGAATGCAACAACGATGATGACACCTTCTCAATATTCATCCCCGAAGCAAACGACGACGACCCTTTTGTTGTCTGAAGAGACGATGAAGACGACGGTGGCACAGCCGATGCTGCAAAGGTAGACACACTACTACTCATGTTCACACTGGTCCCCGCCACCGACCCGTCTAAGGCAGGCGCGGTCCCCGCCTTAGGAGCCGGCGCCTACCCAACCTCCGCCACACCCTCCAACATCTGAACCACCTTCCCCATCATCGGTCTATGTGACGGTTGTTCTTGGATACACCAAAAGCTCACTTCAATAACTCGCCGAACCTGGTCCATATCGACTTGTTCGTGGTTAATAAGCTTTGTGTCGATTATCGCCTCGACATTTCCCTTATCCACTTCCTCATACGCCCAAACCGAAAACTTTTTCCGGTTTGTTTGTTCTGAGACCTCAAAGTTCCGTCTCCCACACACGAGCTCCAACAAAACCATCCTGTAACTATAAACATCTGATTTAGACGTTATCGGGAGGTTCGCAAGCCATTCAGGAGCCAAATACCCGCGGGTCCCTCTCACACTCGTTAACGTGCGGTACCGATGGTCTTTTGGGTTCACCAACTTAGCTAGCCCGAAATCGGACACCTTCGCGTTATAATTCTCATCTAGAAGAATATTCTCGGGCTTTATATCACAATGCACGATACAATCCCGGCACTCTTCGTGAAGGTACGTTATCCCCTGAGCCGTTCCGAGTGCGATATTAAACCGAGTCTCCCAATTTAACAACTTACCCGATTGCAACGGTTCATCCGACGCAAACAAACACGTATCAAGAGAACTATTTTTCATGTACTCGTATACCAATAACCTATGACGACCCTCAGAGCAAAACCCGATGAGTCTCAGGAGGTTTAAATGATGTGTGCTGCTAATCGTTGCGACTTCCATACGAAACTGTTTCTCGCCTTGCTCGATCCCCTCGAGTTGTTTAACCGCAACCGTGGTTCGGTTGGCTAACACCCCTTTGTAAACCGCACCAAACCCACCGGCTCCAAGCTTCTCCTTGAACCCTTTCGTGGCCCGTTGAAGGTCCTTGTATGAAAACTGGACCGGTGCACCAGATGCATACTCAAGTAACGCGTATTGAGCCGATAACACCCCGAGTTTCGGGCTATTTCTACAGCACCAATACCATAGCCCGAGTTCAGCAGCCAAAAGCCCAAAAAGAGTACCGACCACAACCACCACCACGACCCACGGTCTAAGCTTCCACCGCATGCTCGTATCCGAATTGCTAACCGCGTTCGGTGTCACAGGCCCACACACTTTAAGAAACGAGGTGCTCGGGAGCGCAGGTGACTGATATCCACTCACAAAGCTCGGAACTTTCAAATAACACAAACCCGTCCCATCCGACAACGCCGTCGACGCGATACACGAACCACTCACAAGACAGTTCAACCGACACGCGGAAATCCCAATAAAGAACACCTGCGAAGACAACTCAGGCGGGTACGTCAAGAACCTAGCGTTATCAATCTCCAACATCGTCGAACTCCCAGGGCAATTCTCGATCTCCACCTTCCTCCGACAGCCTCTCCGTCTATCCATCGGGTCAATAAAATCAAAATTCTGTGAGGGACAACCGCATATGGGATCGGACCCGTTGTAGCTACAAATACCCAAATTCCCACAGTAGCCAAACACCTGACATTGATCACTCACAGCAGCCCATCTTACATTCGGGTTAGCGGTGTTACCGGCCGAGGAACTATAAATTCTTAAATTACCATCGTTGTCTAGTTTCGTGAACCGGAAAATATCATTGGAGCCTTCGGCGTAATCACTACTGTAAGCCATAATAACAGAAGATGAAAGCATTGGATCTGAAAGTGATAATATTCCAATCGGTTGTAGCCCTAAGCTTGGGGAAGTTAAGTTATCGTCAAATGACGAGTTTAACCCTAACGTCCAATACACAATTGAATTATTCCAACGAAGAGTTAAATTACCGGAATCGATTAACCGGAGCGAGTATAACCCGGAGCGTAAGACGTTACTGGGGTAGTAAAGTTTTGACCCGGGAGTATAGTATCGGTAGGGTTTATCAAACGTACTCCAAACTGAAACGGTGTCGTTTCGGAGGACGAGGTTACCGGAATCGGTGAGAGTAGCGGTGGTGACGCCGCGGCCGGCGGTGTTGGATTCCCAGACGACGGTGTTGGTGGAGCCGTTGGTGAGGCGGAGGTTGCCGTCGGGGAGAAAGGTGATGGTGGCGGTGGAGTCAACGGCGCCGGATTCGCCTCCGGCGGTCCAGAGTGAGATGCCGTTGAAGGTGACGGCGGCGAAGAAGGAGTTTGGGGAGGTGGGGTTTGGGATGAAGCCGAAGGAGAAGGTGGTGTTGGGGGAGGTCCAGGTGACGGTGGGGTTGGTGGCGGTGGTGGTGGTGATGAGGAGGAAGGTGATCATTGTTTAGGGTTTGGTGGTGAGCATTTGAGATAGTTGAATGAGCACAGGTGTGAGTTGATTGCCAGTGGGAAAGAAGACTTTGACTTGGTAATGGAGATTAGTCAAAGGATGGCTAGAATATTATTACATGTTTTATCATATGTTATCCCTCGACTATTATAATCTCTTTATTTTATATAATTAATTAATTAATTGATAATTATGTTAACATTTGCTATATTTTATACGAGCTAATAAAAAAGCAATTACTTAATTTCAAGTTGGAAGGTCTTTTCTGTTTTCTAGTTTGAAAGTCTAATACAGAAAGGTCAAATTTGTTGGCTTTCAAGAATTTGATAGACTTTGTAGCGTACTGTTAAAAAAAACATGTGTCATGAAACTTGCTTTACGGGGCACATGTTGCGGTATGCCAATATCATAAGTTAACAAATAGATGTTACTTTACAAAAAGAGTATACAAGTTTGGTTTTAACAAATGATTCAAGTAGCTTGTCAATAACCTTACCAAATAAGATGATAAGGTTAAGCTTTGTCTCCTAATCTACTAATGGCTTCTTATCATGGGTCCATTACGTGTTTAAAACATGTAAACACCCATCAGTCCATCATACACATTTAAGGATCGGTAAGCGAGTAACAAAATTAATGAATATCTTTACATGTATTTTTTTTTTGTTGAAAGCCAATAATATTAAAGAAGGAAAAGGGGCTACTAACAAGACGCGAGAAGCCCAACAACATACAAACAAAAAATAAACTTTACAAGGCGAAAACATACAACAAACTATAATGGGAAATTCACATAACTAAACTTGCACAATTTCTCCCATTCCAAGTTTGAGCGTTTAATTATGTTCTTCACCCATAAAAATAATGTTACCTTTATGTTATTTATCATCTTCAACACTGAAAGAGGAATATCATTAAAAATAAAATCATTTCATGATTTCCAAATTATCCAATACATGACCGTCGATATAGATTAAACAGCCAAGCATTTCTCCTTATTGTTTTTATGTTTGCTTGGAAAATCGAGGATATCTTTCACCGAATCAAAATATACAAGATTTGGTAATCTAACCCAATCATGAATAATCGACCAAACCCATTTGGCTACCTTGCAATTTATGAACAGATGTTGTGAAGTTTCATCTTTACGTATATTTAGCATACAAGTTAACAATTAAATGGTCAGTTTAAAAACAACTTTAAACGAACCAAGAAACCACTTGGCTATGTGCCTATGTGATTGTGGTTCACATAATCGTATCTCTCCTAAACACGTCTTCTTTATAAGTTGACAGTTTCGCTGACATGGTTTTGAGCATAACCACGGAAAAACCATATCCTCTTAATTTCCAACGCTACTCTATTTAACATTACTACAGCCGCACAGGGATGGCCTAACCAATTATCAGTTATGACAATTATGTCTTGTCATAGCTTTTTTTTTCAAAATTCAAGATTTTAACATGAAGTGGCACAGCTATGTAAATAACAATGTTTTTTTAACCAGATTCATCACTCTAGCAGCTCCCTAAGGCAGTCTAAAAATTCAAACGACCCCATAATCAAATTAAAATAAATATTTATAAATAAAATACTACACGAATAATATAAAAAGGTTGTAATAAACACTATGTTGAAACATTTACAAAGCATAACACCACCAAGAGTAAAAATGTAAGAAATAATAATACTATCAATGAACTAGTTTAGTAATCAACCAAACTAATATCGGGATGTATAAGATCCCAAACAAATAGATACAAAGCCAATTCTATTTTCACAAGAGGATTACCATGTTAACCACCTTTCATAGAATGTTTCTTCTATCTCATGGCCCGAATTAAAATACAGAAAGTCTCAGTAAACCTATACCCGAGCATATTTGAGGAGTTTCATGATACATTCTGCAAAAAACGGGTCATTTGAAATGATCGGGTTGAATTATTGCAACAACTTCGGGGCATGATTCATCATCTTTGTGCTTCCATATTTCACCATTTGCACGCACAATCCACGATATTTGAGGAGAAAGTGCTGAATACAGGTCTGCAAAGTTATTGTAATTGATTCAACAAACCCAGTATTGCCAAGTTGACTTTCAATAGTCAACAATTGTGTATCGTTTATACACAAAATACTTAAAATGTCACATTTACTATTTTTATAATACAGCTTACATTATGACCAATATACCCTTATCTTTCACCTTACATTCCAACCTCTCATATCCTAATGCAAGTTTTTAGAGAAGGGTATACATGCCAAAATTCTGAAATTGGATATTATGAATTTATCCCAATTAAGGCAATTACATGTATATCTCTTAAACCTTGCATAATATATACTCAACCAAAAAAGTTAATATCAAGCATACCCATGCAGAATTCTTAAAGTTTCATATTTACCCATTTGATAAAGTACAACTTGCTATATGACCATTATACCCTTCTCTTTCTCCTTACACTCCAAACTCCCATATCTTAAATTTCTTAATGCAGATTTTAAATTAAGGGTATACACGTTAAATATTTATAAAATGGGTATATTTTATATTGTGAAATTATCCCAATAAAATATGATAAAATTATGACCCATAGACCTTAATTAGGACCGATTAACGTTGTAATATTTATCCAAAAAAGTCATATGCAATAAGCAACTAACTCTATAGCATATGTTTACCTGAAACAGGTTGCGGATCGGGTTCTCTTGTACTGTGCAAAATCATGGTACCAGAAAGTACGGTCATGAACCCACAAAGAACCGAAATAATTGTGCTAACACTCTGACCGGACCAATCCTAAGATGGTTAAAAGAAAAAAGTTGTCAGTCAGTTCATAAATCATAACAGATGTGAGATGTGGAAAAGCATACAATAGATACAACACAGTACCTTAAACATGATGGCACTTGCGAGGATTGTGAAAGACGTGAACATCGCATAATAGATTGGTGAAACAACCGCGGTGTTAAACGTGTCCAAAGCCTGTACAAGTTTATAATTAGTCCATTTTGTAAGATAATAAGCAACGAATAAAATAAAGGGAGCATGTGTGGCTAACCTTATTTAAGTAGTTTAACTGAGTGATTATACATGTAATCGCTACCGTTACAAATATCAATGTTTGGTAACGTGCCACCTGGCTTGAACCCTCTAATGTAAGTTTTATGGCGATACCGATTGCTTTCACACTCATAACCTGCAAAATAAAAAGAAAGCAATAAAGATGCTAATGCTATAATATATTAGGGTTAGTGTCCGTTCTTTTAACTTTAACCAAACAAATGATTCAAGCACGAAAAATTCAAAAAACGGGGCTTCTTGTTTGTGTTTATTCGTTATAAAAATGAGTGTGTTTGCTTATGTCCGTTTGTTAATAGTATAAATGAACAGTTCAGTTGGTTAAGGAGGCGTAAGACTTGGAACAATAAATGAACAGTTCATGAACATAAACAAAGAAACATAACTAAATATAGAGGCACGGAAATTACCGATCAAAATCCAGTTATAAGTAAATGTGAGCATCAATTGATCGGTCCTAAAAAGTTAATAAAACTAGTATAGATTGCAGTGGTCTAAACTTTTTTATTGAATATATAAACGAACACACATAAGTGAACGTAAAAGAACAAACATAAATGATTGTAAATGAACAAACGTGTTCATGTCCATTCATTTAACTAATGAACAAAAGGTTTTGTTCATGTTCGTACGTTACTAAATAAACGAACATACATGAACTTCTCACAGAATGGTCCGCTACTCCGCTTACAGGCCTACTTTTAGCTAGATATGCATACCGACAATTCAGATTGTGCATATAATATTTATAAAAATGGATTTAACACCTTACATCTCAAACAATGCAAATATGGAATAAAGATGGACAAAAAGTTTTTAAAAAATAGCAAATGAAGATAATACTAACCGTCAATGAACCATTTATGGAACATACACCAATATACACCATCATATTAGTCTGCCCATATCGTGGTTCACAGTACAACACCAAGAACAGTACCACAGCTAGTGCTGCTGCTGTATACAAAAGAAAAGCTGCAGCAAAAGCCCGTGAAATTATTAGATACAAATGTGTGTTGGTTCTTGACCCAAAACGAAAATAACTAGGTTTACGGTTGTCATATCTAACTTGTTTAACAAACATATTGTGTTCGGGTAGACCTGTTTAACCCCTTAACTAAACAAGTGGACATGTCAGACCATTTAATCAAACAGGTCAACCCCCAACCCAACACGATTGACACCCTTAGTCCTTTATTTATATGATGTCTCATTAATGCCATTGAAAGACAATTAGCTCGTGAACCGTTCGGCAGGAAGTTCATTTATGTTCATTCATTTAATAAACAAACAGAAAAAAAAATTGCTCATTTAGTTAATCGAAAGAACATGAACACATGTCTAGTTCGTTCATTTATGTTTGTGAACAATTGTTTACGTTCGTTCATTGATGCTCATTTATATTTGTTTGTCGGTTTATGTTTGTTTAAGTTCATTCGCTTGCGTTCGTTAATATATTTTTTTTTTGGCCCGTTACAACTTAGTGTAGTTTTAATAACTTTTTATACCCAACACATTGTTATATACGTTACTTTAACTAATTTTAGCTCAGTTATTTCCGTTCGTCTATGTTCAGTTATGTTTGTTCATGAATTGTTCGTTTATACTGTTAAAGGACGTACATAAACACGTTCATTTTCTTAAAGAACAAACACAAACAAGAAAACCCGTTCATGTTTGATCGTTTGTTCGGTTAAATTTAAACGAACAAACACGAACATGCTTCGTTCACGTTTGTTCAGTCTGTGAATCATAGTTATTAGTAGTCATCATCATTTATTGAGGTTTGGTTGCCTTTAACCCGCTAGCCCATCATACGTTTGTCTAGGGTCTCCGGTTTCCTATATACTGAGGGTCCCCCACCATTCCAAACACAACTTTCAAATATATTATCATTTCAGTCTCTTTACAATGTTTCACAAGATTGCACGACTCACCTGGCTGTGTCGCCAAATCCCAAATTTCTTCAACCGAGCTTATACTATGTTCAGCGGGAGCATGAAGCACAATCACCGTAGACCCCACTATACAAAGCACACAGCCTAGTATCCCCATCCGCTTCAGTTTCTCGTTTAACAAAAAATGCGCCAAAACCGCACTGCCAATCAATTCAATAATTCATCAAACTAAGAACTACAAAACAAGAACCGTCTCTGATAACATAACAATTAACAAATTACACAAATTTTCAATTACCCACCTGACAATAATACTCAATGCCCCTAACGGAGTCACGAGAACAGCCGGAGCGTAAATGTAAGCTATAAAATTAGCAAATTCTCCAACCACCACTGTAAATTATGATTCAACACAAACATATCAATAGACAATTGAATGAATTGAAGAATAAAGCAAGTGTAAAGGCTTGCTTACTGGTGAACATGCCAATCCACCACAAGGGCTCCAGCAAATACCCATATCCACCAGACCCTAAATAATAATAATTCGCCCAAATTATGTGAGTAAAATTGAAGTCAAAATGAGTGAATTGAATAATAATAATAATAATAATAATAAAGGGAAACTTACTGGCACTTGTACCGGAAGCAGCGGCTCTTTGAAGGCCTTTCTTTTTAATGATGAAGCTTGATCCGATGAATGCACTGGACGAGACGGCTAGACCGAACCCTAACAGATTACCACTGTACATGTTGATGATGACAATTTCATCTGAGAAATCGTCGGAGATCTGGAATTGATTACGGAAACTGAGATTGGTGACGAGTGGTGATGGATTGATAATCGGAATTGGAATCTAGCAGCAGATGCAATCGTACGAACAGCGGCTTTGTTTTATTACGTATTGATGGATGGTTTTGGGGTTCTGACAAGAGTAGGGCTGTTTACGAGCGGAGCCGAACCGAGCGAAGGGTTGCTCGTTGCTTGGCTCGTTTACAACCGAACCGAACCGAGCGGCTGAAATTCGAACCGAGCGAAAACCGAAACGAGCCAAAATCGAATCGAGCATTTTTCGATCGAACATCGAGCGATTTCGAGCATTATTTATTTATTTTTCACTTTAAAAATTCAATAAGAAACAAATTTAAATGTTGTAAATAATATATTTTATAAATAAATTAGTAGTTTTTAGACAAACATGTAATATATTGTAATTTTTTTATTATAAATAAGTTTAGAGTGAGATATAATGATCATGTAAACAAATTTTTAGTTTTCTAAAAACTTGAATTGAACAAATAAAACTATAAAATTAACGGAATATGAAAAATTTTAAAGGGTAAAAATAATTGTAAGCTTATATTTATGTGTTTTGTCTATATATTTATATATTTGTTCATATATAATTATATAAAAAATAAATTAAAAATATTCGAGCCGAGCCGAACCGAGCATACCCTTGCTCGTTGCTTGGCTCGTTTACAAATCGAACCGAGCAGAGCGGCTCGTTTTCAATCGAGCGAAAAAACGAGCGAGCATTTTCCGAGCAATTTTCGAGCGAGCGGGCGAGCGAGTTCGAGCGTCGAGCGGTTTGGACGGCCCTAGACAAGAGGCCATTTGTATGTATCAAGGTAGGTGCTTCTCGTTTGACCTTAACAAATAGGATTCAATATAATAAATTAATAATAATAATAATAATAATAACAATAATAATAGTTTTTTTTAACACGGACCGGTTAAATTCATTACAATCGTATGTACCATTTTTTATCCAGCATTGATTAATTGTTAATCTCCACTGGACTAATCAGTCAGTTAATCGGTTAACGGTCAAATCCGGCTAAAATCGACATTTTCCAGCAATATTTCGACCAAAATCAGTGCTTCCTGCACATGATTTCGACCAAAATCAGTGGTTTATGGCGAGATTCTGATAAAAACCAACGGTTTCAGGCGAGATTCCAGCAAAAACCAATGGTTCTGGCGAGATTCCAGCAAAAACCAACGGTTTGTGACGAGATTTCTGTCAATTTCTAGCCAAAGTATTTTTGTGTATGTGTGTATATAAAAACGAACAATATACATTAAAGTCCGATCCGATTAATCATGATTAATCGTTAGTCCTCACCCTATCGCCCGACTAGCGATTTTTACAACATTGCCTAAGGCCAACGCTCGTGAGATAGAATGCATTCAATTTAATGATCCAACTAGTGAAAGCCACATATTCGTCTAGTCTCCCATCATCACTTTATTGCATTTGAAACTAAATGCTGGGAAGTGGGAACAGGAATCGAATATGGGTCACATGTAACACCAAGTCTCTTCCTTACTACTTGATCACCGGCTCATTGGCAATAATAATAATAATAATTTATATGTTTTTTTTATCAATTTTATGTAAAAAGGGTATTTTTTTTTTAATAAAAATTATGACTTTAAAGGTTTATTAAGGGTGTAAAATGTAATTTAGGTTTAAAACTTTTAACACAAAATGTAAATAGTGGGTCACCTCTCTCACCTGTTAGAGCTCGAATCCTAATTTCAATTGCAGCCAACACTTTTAACTCTTTACTGGGTTGTAAACTAAGGATGAACATTTTGTTCCAACTACTCGTATTTGTACATGTACATGTATCGTATCTATACACGTATCAATTTAGTCTATTCGGTACGGGTATTAGTACTCATTTTTGTTGAATTTCGGTACAAGTACAATTGGGTACACGTTCGGGTACGTTTGGTATTTTGTACATGTTTAGAATATATAGGGGTTTAATTGTGATTCTTCATATCTAATATATAAAACTAGATTTAGACCCCGTGTATTACACATGACAGGTCAATCTTTAAATTACAATTTGATAATATGATGCAAATAAAAAATACAATTAAACGTAAACAATAAGTACATAACTATGGGCAAAAACGTACTTACATGTATACTTCTATCTATACTACATCTACAAAGAAGTTTTGACTTTACAATTTATAAATTTTAAAAAATCTCTTCGTATACAACATTTGAAGTTTTATCGAAAGTTTTCCCATCTTTATCTAATAATATCAATTTTAAGCCGCATTTGCTCGTTACTCAATATAATGCAACATACAGTTGTTTACTGGAAAAAACTGGACATCAAATGACCAAACCAACCATAGAAAGAGATTGTCACTTGCTCATATTCATCGTCATTGCAAGCATACGACAACTGGAATTTTTCTCATTTGAAATTTGAAATGAATTTTTATCAGAAAGAGTCAAAATAACTATATGTATCAGAAAGAGTCAACCCGTCTCATTTGGAATTTGAAAGTATTTTTTTATCAGGAAAAGTCAAAGTAACTTATATGTATAAGAATAACTGTCTCATTTCGAATATAACTTTTTAATTTAATGATGTATGTTATATACAACTATCTACTTTACCCAAAATAGAGGAAATGAAATCAAGACCATTAAGTCTTGACTTACAAAATAAACCATTATTGTCATCCAACGATATTTCCCTTAAGTAAAGCATAGGATTATTTTCAAGTAAAAATGTATTCAGCTATCCTTTCACGAGAACGACAAATTTATCCAAAAGCTTATATTTTAAATAAAATCTTTGTCATATCAATATTTTAATTTTGATATAAGGAAAAGTATATATTTTAATATGGTTATTGTTGATCAAAATCTTTACTAAAAATAACTCAATATAACAAATAAAAAACGCCAATAACAAATTGTTTTAACCCATGAATATAATTAGAATCAAGGAGATTAAAGATTAAGAATTTTGGAGAGAAAACATGATCAAGAATTAATATGGGACTGACAAGTGTCGACAAGATTTTCTTTTATTAGTAATGTAAGATAAATTCTCCAACCATGTTGTAACAAATGTTTCTTCAATATTAAATAACATAACATCCAAGACTCGAGCCAACAAACAAATCACTTAAAGTCGGTGACTAAATTAGGTTTTTTCAATACTATCTTATCATTAAATCGACCACCAATTTGGTACTTGTACTAAATCTGGTACTTGTCACGTACATGTGCAAGTACTGATACCCGGACTAATTCAGGTTATTTGTTACTCATACTGGTACCAGTTTCAAGATCGTCGAAGATTTGGAAATAAAAAAGTAAAGTGGTACAAAATCGGGTACCGTACCGAAATACCCGTACTCGTACCATACCGAAATTTTTGGTACGAGTATCAATACATGTTTTTATTGATTTTTGGTACAAGTACAATCGGGTACGAATACAGGTATTGTCTCAAGCTCATTCCTACTATAAACCACAAGGCGAGCGCATTTTCACAATTTTAGCTTTTATGATAAGGAAAACACAAGGTGAGCTCGCTTCATCCTAAAGCGGTCCAAAGACTGCCCGATTGGCCAGAAACTACTGATCTTTATGCCTGATTTGGACTGCCTAGCAATTGATTGGCCAATTAGATGAAAATTTCAAGGTGAACCTCCGATCAGTCGCCAATCATTCGAAGAATAGTCAGGATTTTTACAACCTTATAATTTGGTATTTCTTGCATATGTAAATGATATAGGATGATAATTAAATAACTTATTTTATCAACTTTAAAAATGTCACTATGAGGACTAGTCTCAAAATAAAATACAACATTCATGGGAAAGGTTAACGTACAAATGAAATTAACGTGCTAAACGTGAGAATCAAGTAGAGTAATTTTATATATAAGTAGAGTAATTATCATAACACGTTAATTTTATTTATATTTGATCAAAACCTCAACATTCATATAGCACAAAATATAAGATAAATGATATCATAGTTGAAGAATTAAAGAAAAAGATATGCAGTTGATGCACGGAACAATTACTAGAATATAGTTACTGGAATGTAGTTTTGTCTTAAAATCTACATTAATCATGCAACCCGTATACATTGAAGCCACATTTAAGCAAAAGGTAAATATTACCGAACACTACAAATATACTTTTATCTAATCTATTTAAGACCTTTTTTTTAAAGTCATTTAGACAAATAAAAATAAAGTTTTTCAAAGGAACCTTCCATATGAAGATTTTTCAAAGTAAGAATACACAAGCGTGAAGATGTCTTAATCTTTTAAAACAAAGTTACAATATTTTGCAAAACAATAAGCAATGTTTGAAGTTTGTTTCCGGTCAAAAGAGTGAAACAAGTAAGCCGTCTTTCCTTTATTGAGTTCCATCGCATTTTAAAATAAGGTAATTGTTTACTAACTGAATTTGTCAAATGGCTTCTTGTTAGGCCTAGGGGTTTTATAATGACTAAAAAAATAATGTTTTGAGTTTTGACTAAACACAAGTGCTAATAGTTTATGAGAGAATTGCACTTCATATAGAAACACTATTGATACACATCCGGACCTTGGATCCACCATATGACTTGGAAAGTTCTCTCACACGTCTATTTAACCTTATTTCCATCACTTAGACCTAACCCCTTTAACATAAAAACAAAAAATAAACGTTTAGACAATCTCAAATTATCATTTGTTCTTAAAACCTTTAGTCAAAATTGAAAGATATTCAAAACCTTGGTTTCATTAGTCACAAATCTCCAAATGATTCTCATAATTTTTATTTTATAAATATAATATATCCTAACCTAATATACCCTGTGGTGGAAACAGAAAGTTCATGAATGTTAAGACTGAAACAAAAATCATCCATTACTACTCTAACTCTCTAAGTGACCCCTACGTGAAGATGTGAAGATGTTGGCTACATGATATTTGGACGGAACATGACACACCCGAACTTGGACATAAGCGACTTTCTCGCGCACACAATGAATGCCTCTTTCGATGTCCTTGGTATGTTGCAGCTGAGCAGGATTGTCGGTTAACTAGATAGCACCAGGGGCGGATTTATGCCCACATCACTGTAGCTACAGGACTATAAGAATGTTTCGGTGCTATGTAGTATGTAGAGTTGTAGACTTGTAGGTACGGGTTTTTTGATTGACTCTATTGATTTTTCGGACGATGACTCCATTCTTTGAATATTAGATCGAGATGGAGAATAAATTGAATATTTTGAAGGATTTGTTAGAAAGGAAAGGAAGGTGTAACATCTCATTTTTCTAATTTCGGTTAATAAAATGAGAATATGGATTATTATGAGTCGGGCTAGTGTTTGGTGAAATGGATATGGGCTATGGACTTGGGTCATGGACTTGGGTCATGAAGGAAAGAAGGAAAAGACCATGGGCTTAAGCCCATGATCCATATTTATATAAACCTTAATTACCCATTTTTCATTCATTTACACATATTCCATACACCACCAAAATACACACTTAGTTCTCTCTCATCTTGCTCTCTCTCTCTCTCTAGCCGAAATCACCAAGGAAAACTGATCCCGATCCAAGGTAATGTTAGTATGATATTGTATGAGCTCAAACCCGTTAGATCTAGTTGAGAAACGACGAGCTGACACCTTTAAACCGTTAAAGTCACGAGATCCGGGTGGAATCGGGTATAAACCGAACCTAATGTAACATTCGTCAATTTTCGGACCCGAAAACCCGGCTCGTTTAAAATTTCGATGTGATTCAGTTAATTATACATATACCCATATGTTACATATTTCATACGTAATAGTTTTTCTTTCCTAAAGTTATTTAATAATATTAGTCTTTACTAATATATATATATATATATATATATATATAAATTATAACACTCATTATTTTTTTCTTTATTCAAATATCATATAAATAATATTATTGATGCATAACCAAAGTACATCATTTTAATCTAGCTATATCACATTTATTTTTACCTAAAGTTATTTATTTTCAAAAGATGAAAAATATCTTTCAACACCATTCAAATTTTGGTCAAACATCCCTCCCCCCCAAATCACCCTCCTAATCAATTTTATCATTAAAACATTCTAAAAAATAACCTCCTTATTTTAGTATAAATAAGAACTTTCTCTCACCCCTTTCATTCTGGCACCACTATTTGAAAAGTTCAAGAGATTATTTTTTTTTTCATTTCAAATGTAGGGTTTTAATTATTCAAGTCTTCTTCATCTTATTACTATTTATTTTAAATTCTTGTTCATACTAATTAATCAAATGGTCATATGACCATAACACAATTATGTCTAGGAATCCACATAATCTATACACCATGGTGTATAGGGTGGATGAGACAAAGAACATAAGGAGATGATCGATTGCACGAAGGTCACATTTGAAACGCTCTTACATCTTTATTTTTCTGTTTTGAGTCATTATTTTTTTTTGTTCAAAGGACCCAAGGATTTTTGATGATATATGCTAATAAATGTTATATAATCATATCCAAAAAAGACCATAATTTTATTTAATCAAAATCTTTTTCGAAATCGTTAGAATATTGCTTTTAGCAATATTTCAGTTTTGACATTAGATATAGCCGTCAAAGAAAGAGGCATATCTTATTTATAACAAACTGAAAAAGCGCAAAACCAAATTCTATGATATACTTCAATGAAATACGGTTCTAAAAACTATTTTTACGCGTTTTAATTCATTCCTATGAATTCACAATAAATATTTTAAAAACAGTGCGCGGATTCGTACCCTCTGATTTACATGGCTTTTTTGGCCTATTTAGGTTACGAATCTGGAAAACTTTTCTAAATGAAAG
Source organism: Bidens hawaiensis (assembly GCF_021521415.1). Classification (NCBI taxonomy): domain Eukaryota; kingdom Viridiplantae; phylum Streptophyta; class Magnoliopsida; order Asterales; family Asteraceae; genus Bidens; species Bidens hawaiensis. The sequence continues at coordinate 30,314 of NW_027502711.1, read as the reverse complement.
TTGTTTAAAACATTATAATTTAGTAGACTGTAAAGTTTTGATTTATAATAAAATTGTTTGATATTTTAAATACCTTAATCAAAACAGAATAGTTTGTTGTCCAAAAATTGATTTTGTATTTCATCTTCCTTTTTAATTTTTTCCTTGTTTTTATCTTATATTTATACATTAGATTTAGTATTCTTTCAACTTTCCAATCCCATTAGTTAGTCTTTAATTATTATATTTTGTTTATTTATAGTTCGAAAGGTTCGATCGTTCATTTTCTTTAACGTGCTTTTGGTTGTCATTTCAAGTTTGGCTTTAATCTCAAATGTGAGTTTACATATCCCCGTTTTTCATCTTTTAAGTTTTGGGGGTGGCATGTATACCATATTTACATTACCCATTTTTATTTCCACATATATTCAAAACACAATTCAATATATGTTCATGTGTGATTATTGCATGCTCTATGATAATGCTCTATGTTTATTTTATGTTTGGTGGTTGGTATCTCATCCTCATCTATCCTCATATAGTATGATCATACATTTACCCAAGTACATTGATTTCGTATCAATAAGAACGGGTCCACATCTATTTAGTTGATTACATTTTCATAAGAATTGTAATACTCATTATTTACATATGAATTGAGATTTATCTATATATATACCTCAACTAAAACTTATGTACTCCCACCAACATTCGTGTTGACAAACTTTATTTTTATACATGCTACATGTACAAGTAATTTACAATGTTCAAGATCGAAGAAATTAGTTTTACCTTAGGATATTATTCAAAATACAAAACATGATGTAATTGTTGTTTATTATTGAATTTGTGTACTTGTTAATGTTAATGAAATTAAATAATTATTGTCGCTTTAATTGGTGTCTTTTGAGCTACTGTCCAATCTATACGTTACGCCCCGGCATGTTATGCCTTTGGTCGAGGTGTGACACCTAAGATGAGCTTAGGGGTCACCCTAGCTCAGATCTGGATCGAACGGGACGAAAAACGGTGAAAATGGTGCAAAAATACGTTTTTCTGGCGAACCCGTGGTTTTCCGGCGACGGCGGCGCTGGAAAGGCTGGTACGAGGAAGGACATTCTCTGACCTAACCCTAATTCGTTAACCTAGAGTTAACGAATTAGAGGCAATTCGTCAGATGATTCGTTACAGGAAGCTTAACGAACTAGCCTTAGTTCGTATCCAGATTCGTTAAGGAAAAGATAACGAATTAGCCCCAATTCGTTATAGCCATTCGTTAAAGGAGATAACGAATTAGAAGGTTCAATTCGTTACAGAGGGGTCATTCGTTATAGGGTTCAATTAGTTATAAGGACCAAGTTCGTTATGAACCCAATTCATTAAGAACCAAGTAATGAACCAGACCATGTTTAGAAAACAAACCAGAATAACGAATCAGCTAACGAACTAGATCATGAAAGATAACGAATTAGTTAACGAATCAAGCTTAATCCGTTAGGGCAAATGAGTTAGCGAATTGGAAAATAATTTAAAATTCTAATGAAAAATGTGATAAGACAGTTAATGGAAATAAAATTTTTCCAAGCTGACCTGGCAGCTCGACCCCAGCCAGGGGCTCTGCCCCTTGGACCCTGCTAGGGGATGCCGCCCCTAGACCCCGCTGCCAGGGGCGCTGCCCCCGGACCCCCGTTCATTGAGGGTTATAACTAGACTATAAACGCGATGTGAGTAGTGATAGTTAATTGATACGTGTAATTGTTATACAGTTAGCCGATCACATCTAAGGAAAAGGAATAACAATTAACGGTGAACGTAATCGAGTTCAGGTGAGTTTCTAGCCCCACTTCTTTGTTATGTTTTCGGGGCTGTGTGCATACTCGATGTGATAGTTAATACACTTAACTTAAGTGGTAAGTGTATGCCTTATATGAATTATGTATGATGATTGCTTGATGGTGCATGAACGATCTTCGGATATTGCATGGACCGATAAGTGGTAGCTAAATATATGAATGATATATATGATGTATGATTGATGTATGAATGAAGTATGTATGATGTATGAATGATATATGTATGGTATGTAAATAGTACGTGAACGATCTTCGGATATTGCACATGTTATTAAGGCAAGTATGTAAAGGACATGTATGTTACGGTAGCACAATATAAAGGGACCAGACCCTAATAATATCTATGAGGATAGGGACCAGACCCTAATAATATCTGTGAGGATAGGGAACATACCCTTATAATATCTGTGATGGTAGGGACCAGACCCTAATAATATTTGTGATGTTGGGGACCAGACCCTTATAATATCTGTGAGGTTATAGGGCGGAAGACTCTTTATTTAGTATGGATAGTTATGCAAGTAAAATAAAGTATGAATAATGTACACACCTTCGGGCACGTGTGCAAGTGTGTGAACAGATTGTATGTCGTATGATTAACTAGAAATCACTCAGCGTAGCTGACTTTTAATATGCACGCAGGTGAGTAGATTGAGGCAGCTTGCATAAGGGGAAGCACATGGCATGAACTTGAAGAAGCTGACATCTCAAGAAATGTTATGTTACTTTAAAGACAATATTTTATGATTAAATGTTTTGAATGCCCGTTAAGACAAGAATGGATGGCTATGTAATATAATGGTTTGAATGTTTTAATATTGCGCGAATGTTTTCATTAACTCTGATATTATGAAATGTGTTTATGAGTAAATCCAACGTCAAAAGTGAGGCACCGATAACGGGGCCTTACAGAAGGTTTCTAGCAATCGGAGGGTAGCCACTCTAAGTCTAAGTCATTGAACCTTCATTTTTAGTCATTTTATTAGAAAATATTCAAAGAATGGAGTCATCGTCGAAGAATCTTCTTTAAACTTTGAATTCTTCGTTCGTATCAATCCCTAGATCCGTATCATAAACGTCCAAAACATCGAGTCGCCATCACATGTACCTCGAATCAAAATAATACTAAATTTAAGTACATAATCTACAACAATTTAATATGAAATGATAAAAAAAGCGAGGGAAATTGGCATTAAAATATGTATAATTTACATCACACCATGATACATATATAAAATGTTGGATACCACAATTATCTAAGTCCCTTAATAAACACAAACAAAGCTCATTGTGATTCGTTGAATAATGTGAATAATACTATTTAGGGACCGGCAAACCTCCGTCATGGTTGGTAGCGACAATATAATACTATGGATTACACGTTATTCAATCTGTATTGCTTAGTATTGACAAGACGAATGGTGAAACTATTTGTCAGGAATTGTGTTGTGGATTTATTAAGTATTACATTAATCTGTATAAACAATGCTTTTTTACCCTTTGATACGAAAACATGCCATGGTGAACCAAATTGTTGTCGGACTTAATTTGGGTTGATGGGTTTATCAGCATTTACATAAAAAAAATGTTTTATCTCACTATTTCATATTTCAAACCTGTGAACTCACCAACCCTCCGTAGAACTCATGATTTCAGGTCAAGATAACAAGTAACTAAATATGCTTCTGTTTAAGAGTTCAATTTTTAGAAAACATAAATATTTAGTATGTTTAAGTTGGTTCAAGTGTAAAGGTAGCATAGTGCCAAAACATTTGTAATATTTTTAGATGTTATGAAATGAAATGTGTATTTATTTTGTTTACGTTAAACAATGTTTGTGAAATCATAATTTTTCGCACATTTAATTCCACTTTAACGAGGTGCGATAGTTGCATCAGCAACACGAATTCAGTATGTTCATGGCCGATACCGATACGGTACCAATACCATATAAAGATGGACATTTTGTAATAGTCACCAACATTGTATGGATATATAGTACCCACTTTTACAAAAAAAAAAATCATTTTGGTATTTCCGGGACCGGTACCGATATCACCCCTACGAACCCTACCATAACTTGTGCCAAATTTGCACTTAATCTTTAAACTTTATTTATTTTCCCCCTAAATGTACACGTTTCATAAAATTACAAACATAACTCTTCGATGTATTTATTTTTGTAACACTTATTTTATTTGCTAAATAATAGAAAACCAATAAACTAAACACATATCAAAATATTTTTGAGCATATTACGACTTTATTTATTAGGACTATAGCAAGTAACAATAGCATACATAATAAATGAAATTATGAAAAGACCATTGTGTGATCATTTCAATCCAATTTTGATTACAACATATTAGGGCTCAATAATAATAATAATAATAATAATAATAATAAGCCAGCCAGGGTCCCTGTTGATGATTTGACAAAAAAATTCTCACTTTCTGAAGCAAATTGTTCACCCCCTTTTGCTGTCATCAACACAACACCATTTTTCCTTCAAACCCATCATCCATCCACCATGGCGGCGGCGGCATGGCAGCCACAAGAAGCAGGGTTGAAGGAGATCTTTGGATTACTGGAACAGCAAATATCTCCTCATTCAGACAAATCCCAGATATGGCAGCAGCTCCAACACTATTCCCACTTCCCAGATTTCAATAATTATCTTGCTTTCATTCTAGCTCGTGCTGAGGTAGGTAGTAATCCTTAATGATTCATTCATTTTGGGAGATCTGATTGTTTGATTATAGTGTCAAGTTTGGATTTTTTTTCTTTCTTTCTTTTGATAATTTAGTAGGGGTGTGCCCGGTTCGGTTCGGTTATTAGTCTCAACTGAATTAACTAGTTGGAGTTTGGTTAATCAGTTCACTTTATTCGGTTAAATAACCAAAGTTAAACTTGGCCTAAAACTTTTACTTAGAAATACATGAAATGGATGCATAAGTACATGAAATGAAGGTATAAAAGCTAAAAATATATGAAAATATGAATGATCAGGTTCGCTTAATTTCGGTTAACCGAGGGTACGAAAAAAAGACCGATAACTGCTTTTCGGTTAATTATTTTCGTTTGCAATTTAGGTTAAAGTTTAAACCAGTGAAGTCGTCATTCGTTTTTTGCTTGATACTAGCTTTAGTTACTAGGAGCTGATCATGCTTTTATTATTACAATATTTTGTTTTTTTCGATTAATGAGTTTCAAATATGAAGTATTTGACTCTCATGCATTCATCTTATCATGAGTGAGTTGAATATTTGGACATCAAACTCAAAAAATTGGAGTTTAGAAAGTGACTGTTTTTTATATTTAGGAATTGAGTATGATATATTAAACACTAGCAGTGATATCAATTACAAATGAAATAACCTACTAAATGTACATATAACTTGAGTAATTATTATTACTCTACGTCTTGAACTACAGTAATTACACTACAAAAATGAAGTAGAGTAATAGTAAATAGTAAGTACTCTAGTTCAAAATCTGTAGAGTAATACCATAATTACTCTAGTTATTTGTATGCTTCTCACCTTATGAGCAGTTTGTATTTGATCTTAACACTAAATACTATTAGCTTAGATTACTAGTAGTTTGGTTAGTGAGTTTTAAATATTAAGTATTTGACTCATATGCGTTCATGTTGTTATGCTGGTGTGCTACAAATAGAGCTTTTGGTGTTCCTCTTATTTTGTTTGATTATTAGTGAAGTCTTTATGTTTGTTGATAATGTAAACTTATGAAAAAGCTCCATTAACACAAAAGTGGTAGGCTATCACCGTTTACTATTGGCTTGTTTACAAAACGATTCGATTTCAAGCGAGCCGCGAACTCTTTGAACAACTTTATCACAACGTTTTTTTTTCCGGACATCTAAAAATAGATTTTGTTATTGCGTTTGCGTTTGTGACATTTTATATACATGCATAAAAATTTGGTGCTAAGGTTGATATGACATGTATAATCTACAGGGAAAACCCGTGGAGGTCCGACAGGCAGCCGGATTACTTCTGAAAAACAATCTAAAAACCGTATTCAAGTCAATGCCATTAACTAATCAAGAATACATAAAAGCTGAATTGTTACCATGTTTAGGATCAACAAATAGACAAATTCGGTCTACGGTTGGAACTATTATTAGTGTTGTTGTTGAGATTAGCGGTGTTTTAGGATGGCCCGAGTTGTTGCATACTCTTGTCAAGTGTTTGGATAGTAACGACTTAACTCATATGGAAGGTGCCATGGATGCTTTGTCTAAGGTATTCTTGTTAATTATCAACCGTATGTACATACTTTATTAATAATTAATTATTTTTATACACAATTTATATATATATATATATATATATATATATATAAATTAGTTTTGTATATAACACAATATATATATTATTTAGTTATTTTTATCATAATTTACTACTATAAAATACAGATTTGTGAGGATGCTCCTCAAGTGTTAGATGTGGAAAGTCCTGGATCATCTGAGCGACTCGTTGATATATTTATCCCACGATTACTAAAGGTAACAATTTCATCTTGTTATTACACACACACACACATATTCATTCATACATTGGGGAGTGTTCAAATGAGAACCAAGAAATACGCCGAGAGCTGCGAAAAACGCATAATGCACCTGTACCTCTTGTTTTAAGTGCTATACGAAAGACGGTTACATATGCGCCTACGCGCTATCTCATGAAATCATTAATGCACACCGTACAAGTGCTTTATGCTGTTCTCGCAGTTCTTCACATAAAACTGGTTTTTGAAAAGATTCCGTCCTTACTCCCAATAATATATATGTGTATTAAGGGAGGGTTCTACATAGTACACATTTTTTTTTGAGAACAAGAACAAAATAGATCATTCATTTTTTCAATCTACTTTTTTTTAAAAAAAAAAAAATAGTTTTGTCTAAATTCTAAAATAAATGAGATTAAATTTTGTTTATATATAAAACCAATACATGTACAAGCCATATGTAGGTTATATTACCTACACTCATGTAGTAAACGCATTTTTTGGAAAAAGCATACGAACAAATTAGCTTAACGGTTTTCATGTATAGCATGCACATTTGTATGTAAGTGGTAAGATTTTTATAAATACAAAATATTGATAAAATATTTAAATTATTTAAGTTTGTTCTCACAATAGTTTAGTGTTATGTAACGAATCTCATCCTATATATGTATATATGTGTGTGTGTATCTATATCTTCTTTATAAAGTTCTTGATTTACCCATGTCGCAAATCGTGCAGTTATTTCAATCTTCACATGCCTCTCTTAGAAAGCTTGCATTGGGCTCTGTAAATCAGTTCATTTTGTTGATGCCACCAGTAAGTTTTGTTTAAAGCATTTATCTTTATACTAAATAAGTTTAATACTAATGACAGGAACATAAACTTTTTACAGGTCTTGAATATGTCTATGGATACATACCTGCAAGGTTTATTTGTTCTTGCTAATGACACGTCATCAGAAGTCCGGAAATTGGTAAATATTTCCACACAATGTCATATAACACGTTTAGCTTATTAGTCAGAAGGGTATTTATGGAATTTTGTTATTTATATGATGGATAGGTTTGTTCGGCTTTTGTTCAGCTAATTGAAGTTCGTCCTTCTTTTATTGAGGTGGGATTTTGTTTAATATATACTTTACTTTCATATTCATACTTATTAGATCTTGTGATTATTTTCGGGTATGTATTGTGTTCACCTTTCATTTATTATTTCATATGGTTCACAAAGTGATTTTTGTGGTTGCAGCCACATTTGCGTAATGTAATTGAATACATGCTACAAGTGAATAATGACCCTGATGATGACGTGTCACTTGAAGCCTGTGAATTTTGGTAACCTATTGCTTGTGGATGCTGTTATAGCTTTGTACCTTCTAACTTTATTGTTTTTCTTTTTTACCCTCTGTTTTTAAATTTGCAGGTCTGCATATTGTGAAGCATCATTGCCACCTGAGAATTTAAGACCGTTCTTGCCACATTTGATTCCTGTATGCTAACTTTTCTCATTACTTAAGGGTGAATATACACCCCTAAAGTTTCCTAAATATCATATATGCCTCTATAAACCAAGTAAAGTATCATGTTTACTTCATTTTGTTATAAACAGTTGAGATTATTACCATTCTACCCTTATTTTCCTCAAAGCTTTAAAGTTTCATATTTATCCATATTTAACCTTCAGTTTTCATATTTACTCATCAACATTATTATTCTCAAAAGTATAAACTTATTCATTTCATTAAATTGATATATTTTTCTTCTCATCGACTTTTTTTACAATTAATTTTTTTTTGAGAACATGCATAGGAACTTATCGGACAAGTGTGATATAACAATTGTAGGTTTTGTTGACAAACATGGCTTATGCTGACAATGATGAGTCACTACTTGATGCAGAGGTCAACTAGTTCCTGTGTTTTTTCTTTAACTGAGTTTTTTCATTAATTGTAGATTATAACAAACGTTCATAATTGCAGGAAGACGGGTCTCTTCCGGATAGAGATCAGGTTCTAATTTCTGTCTCTATTTAGACCTCTTTAGGAACATTCTTAATAAACTTATGGTTCTTGAATGGTTTTCTTAATTTATATTAGCTATGCAGGATTTGAAGCCGCATTTTCATTCATCACGTTTTCATGGATCAGATGAAGCTGAAGATGATGTATGTTCTTAAAATTTCGGGTTTGGTTCGTTTTCAGTTTTTTTTTGGTTTTAGGTTTTCAATTTTCACAATGGATTTAGTTCGATTTCGGTTGTTACATTTGGGCAAAAAAAGGCCCAAAATGAATTTGGGCCAAAATCTTTCCATTAATTATTAATTAATTGATTATTACATGTTTGGACTTTGTTTGGACCTAAGTTATTTTGGGCTAAACCATTTATGGTCTCCTATAAATGACTTAAAATCAATTTTTTCGGTATTTTTGGTTCAGTTCGGTTCGGTTCCATTCGGTTCTTTTGGTTTTTGGTTCATAGCAAAACCGAGACTTAACCGAGAAACTGTTTTTTAGAAAACAAAAACCAAACCGTCAGTTTTAGATTGGGGTTAATTTATTTCGGTTTGGTTTGTTCGGTTTTTGGTTGATAGCAAAACCGAAACTGAACCGAAAAATCGGTTTTTTAAAGACAAAAAACCAAATCGTCAGTTCTTGACTGGGTTTGGTTACTTCGGTTTGTTTTTTTTTGGTTGATAGCAAAGCTGAAACCCAACCTAAATATCAGTTTTAAAAAAACACAAAACCAAATTGCCGGTTTTTTATTGGATTCAGTTGTTCCAGTTTGGTTATGTTTGTTATTCAGTTATTTTAAAATACCATAAATTATTGTTTTTAACCCGACTCACACATCTTGCCAGTTGCCACCTGTATATAACTTCAATCAGTTAATTCGGTACTTATTTTCCTGTGCATATAATAACAGCTATCAATGACACTTGTTTACTTTTCTTTTATATGCTTATAATAATTACAGGATGATGACATAGTGAATAAATGGAACCTCAGAAAGTGCAGTGCGGCTGCCTTGGATATAATCTCCAATGTCTTCGGTGATGAGATTCTTCCGACTTTAATGCCTTTTGTCCAAGTAATCATTCTCCAATATTTCATCTTTAAGTGAACCATTAATTCACAATCGTTTTACCTTTTTTTTTGTTACAAGTAATCATAACATGACGGTTAACGTGCAGTCTAAATTATCCACATCAGACGATTCAAGTTGGAAACAAAGAGAGGCTGCGGTTTTAGCCCTTGGTGCCATTGCTGAGGGTTGCATTAATGGTCTTTATCCTCATCTTTCAGAGGTAACTTCTATAGTAAAATATTAATCAGCTTGAGATTAAATAAAATAATTGTTTTTCTCGTTTTATTTTTCAAAATGTTAAATATTTTCTTGTCAGATTGTAGCTTTCCTCATCCCGCTTTTGGATGATAAGTTTCCATTGATACGAAGCATTTCTTGTTGGACGCTTTCACGCTTTAGCAAGTTTATTGTTCAGGTACGATTTTAATTCGTTGTTAATTGTTACAAACATAGTTAATTATGACTTAATATTAATTTATTTGTTTTTTGTTTTCTGTTTTAGGGCATGGGTCATCGGGAGGGACATGAACAATTTGAAAAAGTTCTCACGGGTCTTCTAAGAAGAATTTTGGATGATAACAAGCGTGTGCAGGAGGCTGCTTGCTCAGCTTTTGCAATTCTAGAAGAGGTTATTAGAAAAGCAATGTGATAAATTGATTTGTTATTAAATAAAAAGTGCATTTATAATGTGTTAAACTTCAGGAATCTGCTGATCTTTTGTCACCACGATTGGAGATTATTTTACAGCACCTAATGTGCGCTTATGGGAAATACCAGGTTAATTTCTTAATGAATAATTTCTGTATTAGGTATGGTGGTATCTCATGATTCTTGCTTGATGGAATGATGGTATGTAGAGGCGGAACTCAGAATTGTATATGATGCTATCGGTACTTTAGCTGATGCAGTTGGAGGAGAACTCAATCAAGTAATGCACAATATCTTTTAGACTTATTATTATTTGTTATTATTTTATTTAAGTTTAGAGCTTTAGGGATAAACTTTACATATCATGAACTTTGTTGTGAAATTGCAGCCTAAATACCTTGAGATTTTGATGCCGCCATTAATCGCCAAGTGGCAGCAACTTTCAAATTCTGACAAAGACCTCTTCCCACTTTTGGAATGCTTTACATCCGTAGCACAAGTATTGTTTTTATGTACTTCATTATCGCAGCCTAAATACCTTTAAATTTTTTATTGTAAAATTAATGTTTAATTGTCCTTTTAGGCATTGGGTAGTGGATTCTCTCAATTTGCTCAACCTGTTTTCCAAAGATGCCTAGATATTATTCAGAGTCAACAACTTGCTAAGGTGTGATTATTAATTTTTCTATGAAGCATATATCATTATTGCAGCCTAAATACCTTTATTTTTAATAATTTTAAGTTTTGTAAAATTAAGCGAGGCAAATGAAACATATTTAAATCTTGGACTCTTAGTTATTTTTTTAGTGATAATCCATTTCCAATTAACTCGAAGTGGGACTTAATCGTGAAGAAAAAAGGTTTACCAAATAATGAGGTTTCATAATTGTTCAACTTTAAGTCAAGTTAGAAAGTAATCATTAAATAGAAACCAAGGTCGTATATGCTTAATTTGCCTCATTAAATGTTAAAACCATTTTAGCATTTATAAAAAAAATTCACACGATTGGAACGTGTAATGAAAGTTTGAGTGATTTTAAAGGAAAGAAAACTTTGTTAGTATTACAATATATTCCATTCTAGTGTTCGTTTGAATTTTGATCTTCTTTATGGTTAACTTTCGTGAATTTGACTTTTATTGCAGGTTTCACAAAGTAATTTTATATTTCTTTAGCATTTATAAAAAAGTTTCTCAAGATTGGAAGAATTGATGAAAGTTTGAGTGATTTTGACTTTATTTATGGTCAACTTTTGTGAGTTTGATGTATTTTTGTTGCAGGTTGATCCTGTTTCAGCTGGAGTTCAGTTTGACAAAGAATTTGTTGTTTGTTCATTGGATCTTTTGTCTGGACTGACCGAAGGTCTCGGTAGTGGAATCGAGAGTCTGGTAATGTACCTTTTTACCCCTGTATATTATCTAATACGATTCATGTATTCATTGCATAATCAAATTTCATTTTCATCACAGGTTTCGCAAAGTAATTTAAGGGATCTACTTTTACAATGTTGTTTGGATGACAGTTCTGATATCCGTCAAAGTGCGTTTGCGTTGCTTGGAGACCTTGCAAGGGTAATTTGGGTAATTTAATGAATAGATTCAGACATTCATGTTACTTAATAAATTTGTTGTCTTGGTGTTCTCATTAGGTTTGTCCAATTCATTTGCGTCCTCGTTTACCTGAGTTTCTTGATGTTGCTGCTAAGCAGCTGGTATAATTTGACCATTTGACTCCTTTCTGTTTGTTATTTTATTTTTAGCATTTTTATAAGATATATAAATTGTATACGTCTTGCAGAACACTCCCAAATTGAAGGAAACGATCTCTGTGGCTAATAATGCATGCTGGGCCATAGGGGAATTAGCAATCAAGGTGCATACTCTTTTAACTATGATGTGGAGGAGGTAGAATTGGTGGGTTGTAGGGGCGCAAATGATCCGAGGCGTTCCTGAGCTCGGTTCATTTAAGTTGCGAGAGCTTGAGCTCGAGCTGGGTTTGTTTCGAGCTCTATTTCTATAGCTCGTGCTTGGCTTGATATATTAATTTTAACTTGCATATGTAACATTATATATATTATTTAGCTATTTTTATCATATATTTATATGTAATAATAAATATTATATAAAGTTATATTTAATACATCAAATAAAGATTATATAAATAATAGGCTCGTTTAGGCTCATGAGCCAGCTTGAGCTTGGCTCGTCAGTAGTTTTTCAAGCCCAAGTTCTGCCCAAGGTCGGCATTTTATTATTTATTAATTATTTTATTTAAAATATTAATTATTATATATATGTTCAGTTATAATTTTTTATATATAGCACAGTATTTATTTTTTAGTTATTTATTATAGTTTTATGTATACTTTATGCGCAATAGGCTCGTTTAAGCTTGCGAGCCAGCTCGAGCTCGATAAGTGAAGTTCAGGCTTGGGCTAGTTCATTAAACAAGTTTAATTTTAAGCTCGAACTCGATAAGCTCAGTCTGTTTCGAGCTTTTATCAAGCCGATCTCGAATAGATGACGTGCGGTTTGGCTCATTTAGACCCCTAGTGGATTAGATAAATGGTGGTAGTTTTTTTAAGATATATGATTACAAAAATCATTTTGTTTTAATTATATTCTAATTTTTTTTAATAAACCGCTTTTGGAGTTTTACTTTCTGCGTTGGAAAATATGCCTTTTTAACTTTTAATGCCTATCCAAATTTCTTTTTATAAACAAATGCTTTTATTCAATATCTTGTATTTCAAATGCCTCAGGTTAACCAAGAAATATCTCCAGTCGTGATGACTGTAATTGCATGCTTAGTCCCAATCCTACAACACTCACAGGTAATTTCATTCGTTTCATTTCCTTCATGATTTTTCTTTTAATTATCTTTTCATATTATTTATTTTGTGATCATGAACAGGGGCTCAATAAGTCACTAATTGAAAACAGTGCCATCACATTGGGTCGACTTGCTTCGGTTTGCCCTGAGCTTGTATCACCTCACATGGAGCATTTCATGCAATCTTGGTGTATTGCTTTATCTATGTACGTATGTCGGTTACATGCCAATGCTATTAACTTTTTGTCATTTTTTCGCTTCAAAGTTTTTTAATATCATTATTTTGGTGACAGGATTCGCGATGACATTGAAAAAGAGGATGCTTTTCGAGGTCTATGCGCAATGGTACAAATCATGCTTATATTATTATTATTATTATCTATTATCTATTTTATTTTATTTTTTGAAGAAGAAAATATGTTTGGTTTGTTTGCAGGTTAAAGCGAATCCGTCAGGGGCTTTGAGCTCACTTGTTTTCTTATGTAGAGCTATTGCTAGTTGGCATGTAGGTTTTCAATATAAAATGATAAATAAGTTAATAAAATAAACAGAAATATTATTTTTTTTACATATTATGTTGGGTTGCAGGAAATAAGGAGTGTGGAATTACACAATGAAGTTTCACAGGTTCTGCTTGGTTATAAGCAGGTATGATCTACATACATACACACATACATATATGCAATCGTTTTTATCATGCAATATTTATTTATTATATTAAATAAAAGTTTCTTTGTGCATGCATATAATTAATAGGCTTGTTTAGGCTCGCTAGAGCTTGTTTAAGCTCGTTTACACCTCTGTGAATCACTATGGTTTTGATTGCAGATGCTGAATGGAGCATGGGAGCAGTGTATGTCGGCATTGGAGCCGCCTGTAAAAGAGAGGTTTCCAATTATAAAGTATAGTTTTGAGGGGGGCAAATTGGTTATTTAGGAAAGTGTTTTGAAGTGTTCTTCGGGCCATGCGTCTCAATCTCTATTAGACTAATGTTGTGCATTATCTTTCAATTGAAGAAAAGCCGAATATTAGGTTTTACCCGATGCAAACTGCAAATCTTCAACATTATGTGAGAGGACTTCAAAATCAAAGAGAAAGAAATCAGGTTACCTGGACATGGATTTTGTGTACAGGGGCTTTTTCGTCATTAGCCACTCCTGTTTTTTTTTTCTTTTGATTTTATTTATATATCGTGATTGCCACTATGCATCTTGTATTTGTGTTTACGTGTTTTTATTGATGTGCCGGTTTTTGGGTAGAATTTATAGATTATGGGTTTAAACTTTTAAGTGATGGTTGTTAAATTCATTATAGTGATTTTTGATGGGTGACTTAAGGGTGTGTATGCACTCTTGAATGTATTTGGATTTTGGAATTACTATTTAATATGTAGTGCTTATGCTTTGGTATATATGACCTCTTTTTAAATCCACCCGAAGGACAATATAGTCATTTTTGTTTCGTTAACGTGAGGATATATTTTTTTTAAACGGCAGCGATGTTATACTAGGAAGTTAAAAAATCAATCTTTGTAGAAACACTAATAATGATTAACTAAGACAACGCTAGAAGGATCAAATCTTTTAAAAAACGAGGACATTCTAACAGGTTATGTTGAACGTATTCCCGTTTCTTACATGTCGTATTCTATAATTAGAAAAATCATCGAAAAAAAAATTCATGTTCTCTCTTAATAAATCATTATTAAAAAAGAAGTGTATATAAAAAACGTTTTACTAAACAGAAATTACCTTTACAGATTCATATAAAAGTTGTACCATGTTTATATTATTTTCTATAGTATAATATATAATACTAAATAAGTGTTACTAACTACTAAGCATCTATAAATCTATGATTATAATATATTTCTAAAGTAAAAACATGAATATTTTCATTTATACTTTACAAAGCTTCTATTACAATAGAATTATGGCAAGGTGAGAGGGCGTTAAGCTTGCCCACACGGAGCTTTTGGCGTGGAACACCATAACTACAAGGGCGTGAAAAGTAAGAAACGTTTTAATATATAAACCAATCATTTCACCTCTTATTGACCCAACAATCACATTTCATTTCACTACAACACATCCAACATGATATGAAATGTAAACGCCCCAAACACATACGTGAGAAACTCACATCTTACATTTCGTCTCATAACATATAGGCTTAAGTATATAGAAGTTTTATTTTTTTTATGACTAAAAAACATATAGTAAAGAGATGGGCCACAAAGATGCTCAAATTACAGCTAGAAATGGAATTGACAATTTTTGTCTACGAACTTTTTAAAACTGTAAATACTTGCAAAAATATATTTGTGATGGGACTTAACCCTACAATATTTTGTTAAAAAAGACAAGAAAATAAAAATTAAAATCTTCCTTCGAAAATCGAGTATCATATCAATAATTGAAATTATTCATTTGCTTGTCCCTCAAAGTGAAATGGAATCATAGAATCAACAAGTATGTAAGTTTTAAAAGAAATAATAGATTACTTAGGTGTTATCAATGTCACTTTGTAAATTCAAAAGGTTATTCATTTCCCCATTATATTTGTATGTAAAGAAACAATACATGAAAATAAACTAGGTAAACATGATATTATTAGTGCCAAGAAAAACACACTTGAGTTTTATTCTTGAAGCAACTTGTTGTATACATGAAAAAACCAAAAGACTCAAATCCCATCAAGCATGAAGTGGTGTCTCACACAAATAATGGAGGAATGGCATAACATTCTCTTAAACACGAACATCACATATGCATCAATCACTAATGATTTCTGCATCATGCTTTCTTTGCATATATGCACAAAATCCAACATCCAAATTAAAATACAACTTTTTTTATGTTTTAACCTAAATCATGTCCCAATCAGACTCGACTCGACTCGACTCGACTTGACTCGACCAGGACCTTTTGAGTTAGACTTAGTTAGACACTCTAATGCATCCCACCACCCGAAACCTTTGAAAGCACAACGTCCGGAGGTGGTGAAGGAAGCATAGTGAGTGCAAAGATTCCACTGGCTGCAGCCGCCACAGCTCCCACCACAAACGCGGGTAAGTTGCCACCGCCGTATAACGCATCCCATGGTCCACTTAGTACTGATACCACCATCTGTTGAATGAAAATGAAGTTAAATTGTGTTTCAAATTCAATACTAGTATCATAATCATAATGTTTGTTAAAGAAAATGATTCGGTCCAACTCCAACCTAACCCGGGTCCAGATTCACTCTTATGGGACCATCCACCAACCCGTACCATGTGTTCGTATTAGCTCAAAAGAAGTCAAATAATGGTGTGGGTGATGATGCTACACATGTTTTGGTCCTATTATTGGATGGTGAAAAAAGTAATGAAGAACATGTTCCCACTAGATGGCAAAATTTGTTTGGTAAAAACTAAAAAGCTCAATTTTTTAGAGATATACACATACAAATATACACACATACATGCAAATATGTATGTATATGTATATGTGTATATATACATATGTACAAAACTTACTTTTGGATTGTGGTATAGAAGTCATGAATGAGTCCAATTGAAACTAGACTATGTATTTTACAAAAACCAAGACACATATGGGGCCCATTTTAGTCTTAAAGCTACCAATATTAAATTCCACACAAAAATACAAGTGACATTTTGGACTTTTATAACAAAAAGTGATTTTACACGTATATTATAAAGATTAATATATATTATTAGAATCTTCAATAATTTGTTTATATAGTTGTATTAAAAAAATATAATCACCATTGTGTCAATTATAGAGAGACCACATCAAGAAAATTATAGATATGCAAGTCAAACACTCCTCTCAGACTCATAAAGTTATTTATGTGACAATATTATATACAAAGCTTTGTAAGCATGATTTGTACCTGAGGTATGACGATTGCAAGATTCAGAACACCGAGTGATAGACCTGTAAGTTATAAAAATGGATTTAATAGTTAGAAATTAAAAAAAAAAACATAATTTTGTATTTTTAGAAGTTTTATTAAAAAATCAAAGTTTTAATTTACCTTGTCCTGCTCCAGAGTTATTACTAAAGATCGAAGCTAGAGCACAAGGAACACTAAAAGTCACCTGAAACATACAACAAACAAGCTAAGTTAAAATTTAAATATAAAAATTACAAACATAATCTTATCTATAAATCAAATCACAATTAAAAAATTATATACAAAATACCCGAATCTAAAAATTGAAATCACTTCTTTTAATGGATTCCTAGAATATTAACTTTTATTTATAAGAATATATTCCGTAAATAAGTAGTTATCCAATTTATTCCATCTATTACCCTTTTAACTTGTTACTAATCTTTCATAAATATTCCCAAAATAAAGACCATAAACTTACATTCGGACAGTAAAGAATTTTTATTTAATACATAAATAAATAAAATTATTCTAAAAAAGAACAATTTTTTATAAATTCAAAACCGTGTAATATTAAAATCATTATATTTATATTCCCAATATACATGCATATATATTTCATATTTTAAATATGCAATATTTTATGTGTATATATATTAATATAAATATTTTTAAAACTTTAGTTTTAATATAAAAACAGTGTTACTATCATAATAATTAATTCACATACACATGCAATTAGCCAATTATGCATGTAAATATACTTATATATGTATATGATAAGATAATTTTTTAAAACTATTACTGTAATAAAAAATTAATAAGTTTGACCAGCTAATAAATTAAATAATAAATCAAGTTTGCATGGAAAAGAAAACGGTCGAATCACTCACTGCTAGTGGGGCACCAAGCACTGCGAAAATAGTCAAAGCTCCGCCAACAATACCGGAGCTCGGCGGCCGAACATCACCGGCCGCCGTGAACTCCCGCGAAGACTCCGCGATCTTCGTCACCAAAACAGTCATCGCTAAACACACCGCCAACAAAAAGTTAACACCACCCCACAACCGCTTCACACCGCCTAGCCACCGAGCCAAATGCTCGATACAAAGCGAAGCTAAACCCGAAACCACAGAGTTAAGCATCAAACCCAACGCTCCAGCTCGCACACCGCGGTTATACAACTGTCCTTTACCCACCTCACCACCGTACACCTCTTTACCCATCCAATCGGTGTCGAATAATAAGAATGGGAACCATGCAATCCAGTTTAAGCATGTCACCAATAATAATATCCACATCGGTCGTGACAACTCTTTTAGAGCACCAAACATTTCTCCGAAAAACACTAACTGTTTCCCGGTCTTTGTCGGGTCAACAGGTTCGGGTACGAACGGGTCTTCCGACACAGTCGAAAGAGCCAGTATCGTAACGGACACCAAAAGCACGATGGAAATAAAAAAACATGTTTTCAAGTTTGCGCAATATACATCACACGCGTCCGTTTTGGTAAACGGGACGATTTTGTATAAATGAGTGTAGGACCCGGCTGAGTACCCTAGCACGTTCCCTACACCCATAAAGAACGCGAACATCGCGTTCCCGGTTCGAATTTTACTGGAATTCGAACCGGCTAAGTCTGCCAGCAACGCCCTGCAAGGACCCTGCAGGGTGTTGTTGGCGACGTCCAGTATCCAGAACCCGACGACGAAAATAGATATGGCGCGTGGTTTAGTTGGCGCGCCTATCTTGTCGCCGGTGGATACTCCTATATCGGCTGCGTAGCCGATAAGGAAGACGGCTATGGCGACGAGTAAAGCGCCGCCCGCGATGAACGGGCGACGTCGACCGAAGCGTGAAGTGCATCGGTCGCTGTAGTACCCGACAACGGGTTGGACGATCATGCCGGATATCGGGCCGCAAAGCCAGATAAAGGACGACCATGTATGGGGCACGCCGATGAGTTGAACGTATGGGGTGAGTAAAGAGAGTTGTAAAGCCCAGCCGAACTGGACACCGGCTGCTATGGCGGAGACCATTATTATTTGCCATATGGGGCGTTGTGGGAGCTCGTGGTGCTGCAGTTGTAGCGGTGCTCGCGGTGGTTGTTTGCTATCGGTTTTCATGGCGGATTCCATGTTATGATATAATGAAGAAGACTAAGAAGAAGATGAAGATGAGTTTATGTGAATTAAATGGAGAGGGGGACTGTAGGGTATTTATAACCTTTTGGGCGGCTAAGAGAATGATGACGTGGATATTATTTGTGGGCACTTGGCGGTAACACCTTTTATTTCGGATAAATTACACACTCTTTATGACATGAAATCTGATTAAAGTGAAAAAGTAAATCATTTCGTATCCAAATAAGGTTTCCTTAAAACAATAGCAATAATCTACATTTTGAAAATTCATAGATATAAATCGGTTCGGATAATTACCCTGTTTATCTTGTCTAAGTTAATATGATACGTAGCGAATATAGCAATGAATGTTAATGCCGTTGATTTGATTGATGGAATGATACGAGGATAAAGAAAACGGATAAGGTAGAATCTTAATGTTTTAGGACAAAAAATCCGTTTTATACCTATTTTGAGATTTGAAATGTTTATTAGACATCAAAGCATCTTCTAACAAGAATAAAAGTCAATACAATATTGTAATTATACAATTATGTGTCGCAAATAATCAAAAGTCACTTACATAGTCTAAGAATTGAAACATTTCAAAATGTCATTACCATATTGTAATTATACAATTATAGTTAGCATTCCAGAAAATCATAGATATGTTAGAGAACAAATACATGTATAATATGGCTAAAATGCGAAGTACAACAACAGACACACAATCAATTGACAACGTTTAATACATACTCGAAACAAATCACGTGGTATTTATTTTATTCGCGTACTTGGCACCAAAATACTTGGGGTTCACCTTTTAATTATGACTTCACTTAGCCATTGATTATATATATTTAAGTCTTAAGAACTTCACAAATGAACTAGAAGGCAAGAGTGAATATCAAATAAAAAGAGTGTGAATTTGATTTGTATAATTGAAACCACGAATCTCACAAAAGTGCTTTGTGAACTTGACGTGTGTGATTGAGATAAAAGAATCTCAAATGGGTTATAAACGAACAAGATTGGTTCATATAAGTTGGGCTACCATGAGTATTGGTATGATTATGTACATATTGCATGTTATGGGATCAATACAAACATTTGGGAATTAAGTAATATGATTTTAAATGTGTAAATGACGTTTATAGATGCTAACGCTAAGTAAACGCTAGAAGAAGCCAACACCGGCTCGATACTAACCTAAGGTGGGAGGTATCTCGACTCATTTCAAAAACATAAGTTGAAGTATAAAAGAATCATGTATGTATAAACGGTATGATTCACTTAGCTTTGGTAAATGATTATAAACCCAATGTTTTTAGGTGATGCACCCATGATGGACCGAAAAGATGGACAAGCCTTGAGATCAAAGTCGAGTTTATATTTTGGAATAACCCTCTATATGTCATTATATTTGTCAGAATGTTACTGTGAAGTTATCAACTACTATAAACCACGTTAGTTAATATTTACAATGTATAAAACATAATTATTTTTTTTCAAACTATGAACTTATAAACACATAACCTCAACAAAGAAACGTCGAAACACGCCCTACCTCCACAAGCCGGAGAGCAAAGCAACACAAAGAACAAGTTACATGAATTTTTTGTTAAATCACTTCAAACATAACAAGTAATGGAAAACTTCGGGACTGTTTTATAAATATGCTATTATCATGAGAACTTAGTATAAATTAAGAGACTTATTATAAGTATATATAATTGTTACCTATAATTACAAAAGCTATATGTATTATTTATATTTTACTTTAGTTGTTTTAAGTTTATAACAGTAATATCGTAGATATTCGATTCTTTTACGTATTATATAGTATATATGTTTAAAGTTGAACTTTCCATTAATCGTTAAAAATACATGTTGAAGCATTAAAGTCAGTTTATATAAAGAAAGATAACAATATTAGTAGTAAAAAGCCTGAAAGTAATAAACGTCGGCCAAATTTAATGTTTCCAACTAAAAAGACTAAGGGTGTGTTTGTTACCACTTAATGGAACCGCTCAGACATAAGAGCGTTTAATAATACATCTGAATGAAACTTTGAAGCTCTTAATGGGTCAGCTAGAAATGGAGTCTGAATGAGAAAGAGGACCATCTCATCTCATCTCATCTCATCTCATCTAACCCTCCAATAGCAATGGATGTGAATTTTATTTCTGAAATTGATGAACCATTTGGTTCGTTCTTTGATCTATCATCTGCTAAGGTGTTTGTGTGCTTATATTATATAACATGGACTAATTATATTGATGGGATTGGTCATATTTGTTAGAGATTAGGGCTCCAATGGTGAAATAAAGTTGGATTGTATGAAAACACATATTGCAAGTTGTCGATAATAAGTTATGGATGTTAAATGTATTAGATGTTCCTAACATTTTCTATGAGGTTTATCCATTATAGGGGCTGCATTTTGAGGGCTTGGGTCGAAGTAGGATGAACCTTAAAATTGATTTTCGCAGCTTTGTTTTCAGATTCTGATCCGACTTTGAAAAATCATATAAAATCAATCGTATATCCGATTGAGGTGTTTAATATATTTTCAGAAAGCTTGTTGAGTCTATTTTTACAATTTTTGATCATATGGATCAGCTTGGTTAGTATGGTGGGTTAAAATCTTATCGAACAACAGCTGTGCAGAAAGTTGTAATAGCTATAATGATTTTTATCCTATCTTTCAAAAATCATATAAAATTAACTATACATCCAATTGATTCGTATAATATATTTTCGGAAATCTTGTTGAGTCTGCTTTTACTGCTTTTGATCATATAAAACAAACTTAGGTAGTAGGGTGGGTTAAAATTTTATCGAACAGTAGCTGTGCAGAAAGTTGAACTGAATTTTTTTTCTCTCTTTCAAAAATCATATAAAATTAACTATAGATCCAATTGATTCGTATAATATATTTTCGGAAAGCTTGTTGAGTCTGCTTTTACTGCTTTTTATTATATGAATCAAACTTGGGTGGTAGGATGGGTCAAAAACATCTCGAACAGCAGTTGTGCAGAAAGTTTTCAAAGCTGAAACTTGAGTAATTGAAACTTATCAGTTTGACTTCAGGAGGTGGTGGAGCATTTCAAGTAAGTTTTGACCTAAAACAAAACCATATAGAAATGATTTCATTTAGTGCAGTTTGGTTACAAAATAAAAGACGTCTCTATATATAATCTGGAGTGGATTATAAAATTGAAAGGAGAAATATATTTAACAGGTTCAGTTATGGTTCATTTGGCAACTGTTTTTTTATTGTTCGCTTATGGTTATATGTATGCAACCAAATTAACCGAACCATTCTTAAAGATCTCAAATAAAAAGAAACTGATTTGATTGGCTCGGTTCAAATGGGGGAAAATGTTGATTGGCTGCCACCGGATTATCAAGAGCCCAGGGAGAGAGAATTAAAGTTTAAAGCAATTGGTTGGAAGGGCGACTGCAATGGAGGGTGGTTTAGCTAAGAAAATGTAAAGCTTTATATGTACCCCTTAAAAGGTTTATTTATGATTTGAGTTAAGACTTGTAATATTATCAAATTCATAAATATATGGTTATCATTTGGTTAATTGGTTTGAAGTTTTGTAGTTGTACTTATCGACATTTGTTATAATACTATTCATTTTAACCATCTTAGCAAGTTGATATTAAGGTAGATGCGCTCTAATGCATTTTGATCCAAAAGCGGATGCATGATACATAATTAGTCAGAACACTGATTAAACACATACATTTTATTCAACACATAATAGTTTATGGGGGTAAAACAGTCTTTCTGCATGGTCATTCAGATGTCCAACCAAACAGCATTTACTGGCTCAGTTCTTATTGGTTCAGATTCTCTTAATCATTCAGACCTCTTATTGGTTCAGTCACGGCTAGCTGGAAACAACTATGTTAAAAGGTGAGACCGTCAGCTGCCAACTCGTTAGTTGATACTATTATTTGGCAACTATTCATATTTAGGATTATTTAAATCAAATTTTCTTTAAATAATATACAAGAGGTGGATAGAATTAAAATCATCTTAAGACTTTCTTACTATGGTCTATTCAAGTCATCACCAAGTCATCTGGTAGGTCACGAAAAGAAAAACGCGTCAAATTTGAGTGACCAACTCACGTGAAAAATATATTTTACAAATGAATGCAATAATTTTATTTTTACCGGGAAATATATAAACAAGAATTGGATAATAATTTTATCTTTCTTTTATAAGCAATTGATCCTTTCACATTCGCCTTTAGACTTTCCTCCAAAATTTTAATTCTATCCACCTCTTGTATATTATTTAAAGAAAATTTGATTTAAATAATCCTAAATATGAATAGTTGCCAAATAATAGTATCAACTAACGAGTTGGCAGCTGACGGTCTCACCTTTTAACATAGTTGTTTCCAGCTAGCCGTGACTAACAGAAGCTTAACTCTGTTAATCTTCGGTCACAGGAAAACGTACGTTTGTAGTCGGAAAACTTTTTTTTTTGCCAGAACACTCAACCTTTACTTTTCAAACCTCTTTGTAAGATTATATCGGACTATTAAATCCCTAATTATTAAGGTTGTCGGAGCTAAGGTACGAAGAATGCTGTTATCTTTTTATTTATTTAAATTTTGATAAATATGTATATCTTAATATTTTTATTTCTTTTAAGATTTTGGTCCTTATCTATAACATGGGATCTAGGGTTTGACTGATTTTTTTTGTTAGACTAAGAACTTATTTCGTATTGAATTTTAGATACAAGCTCTTGACTTTCGAAGTGTTGATTAAGAATTTTTTGGTTTCAATCGTGTGTTCTTGATAACCATTTGTTCGTGTTTTTGTGTGCTTCATGAAATGTGTAATTTACTCAAAAGGGTATTTGGATAAAATCATCTTAAGTAAATTATTTAAAATAAAAATTTAAGTTTTACGATCTAATATTAGAACTTATTTTCAATAGATTAGACCATCTCTAACGGGTTCATCTATGGAGATCCTTAAACTCATGTGGAAGCGAGATGCACGGAGATGACACGACGAGGGAGAGACGATAAAAAAATCGACTTGCACAAGCTACATTAATAGTAACTATGAGGGGGACTAAGATTAAAAATAACTTGGTATCAACATATTCCCAGTTACCTATAATCAGTTTATTATTTCTTATGTTTTGTTCTTTTGTTTCTCTAATCCATCACATGATCAGTTGATCGATACTTTTTATATAAAAAATATTCATAATAGCGTTGGTAGGAAAAATATATTATTTTATCTATAACTGGATGTTGTTGTTGCGTGTTGTGAAATCACTACACTCAGCAAGTACATTGCATGTAGCACTTTAACTTTCATTGATTCATTTACACTTGATAAGTTGTACAAAATTGTTTATCACATTGATCTTAACTCTCACATGTCAATAAATCTCAGCTTGTACAATCACCACACTCCTAGTATATTACATGTAGCACCTTTAACTTTCATTGATCAATCATGATCAATTCTAACATTCTAACAAGACTGATCTACAATGAAATTTTAATATTTACGTGTCTTGGTTAGTTGGTTTGCTATATGAGTCTATGAGATGTATGCATGTTTACTTTGACCTCTCATATTTTTATATATGCCATATGTACATGCTTTGTTTTCCATCTTTTTTTAACTACAATACTGGATCATTGAGATGTATCAAATAACATATATATAGCTAGATTATTTCAGAACTATGGTGTTTTAGGCGGCTAGTTTATGGGATGGTGGTGTATCTAGTGACTGTTTCAGGTGGTGATACAAAGACGGTGGTCGTCATTTCATGTGGTGATGGGTACGATATGGGGCATAGGTGATGCCCCGCTCGGGACACCAAATTTTTTTTATATAAAAATAAATTCATAGTTCAAAGTTTTGGAGAAGCTTTGTCAAATACATTTTGTTTTTCAATAAGCAAATAAACAAGTTTTAAAAGCTCACCTATACACCCCTCTTATTCGGTAACAATATTCGTGATTAAGAAAACAAAATCGATACTCATATTTAAGCTAAATGAAATATAATTTAAAATATCATTCTAGTCAAGGAAAGATCCCGTTATTTAAATACAATTCAAGCTATCCATTGATTGATCTTGCCATCTTGGTAAGAACAAGAACACCAAAGTTGACTAAAAAAGGTTAAGGTTACTACTGAATTAAAAAAGTGGCGATAATAATATAGAAGTTTAAATGTGTGAGGGGAGATCTCCATTCCTTTTCCGCTGAATGAGTGAGAGGGAACAAGTTTGGAGCACGGTGAATCTACACATATACCATACAATCTTATTATCTTGATTGTGTTTATACCGCTATGATTATTACAAATTCTAAGTTTAAGTAATCTTAAATGAAAGGTCAAAAGGTCTTCGGCCAGTCTAGCGATACAAAAGAACTAGATAAAACTTTGTCTTTATAAGAGTGCGGACTCAACTCCTGTAATTACTTGAAACGTTGTAATTTAGTAGTAGAGTTAGTAAATGTGACAATTGCATTTAGAAAAATATATAATAATAATAAGCAAACAAATGATGATAGCTCATATATGTACTTATGACTAACTAACAAAACTTTTTTGTGTCATATATATATATAACTTGAAAACCCAGTGGAATAAACTCTTAAAACCCTTATAATAAACAACTTATTAAAAAATTTAACACAATTCATTATATATAATTATTCGCACGTAAAATAAAAGTAAAACAACTATCTACGAGTTAGGTTACACGCAACATTTTGATTGTTACGTATGTTTACTCGTATTGCATATCTAGCGATCAAAATGTTTCACATAGTATATCTACTATATACGTAAACTATTTTTTTGTTTACGTGAATATAATAACATACATTATTATGTTATATGTAAGTTTGATCTTTTGTAACGTTTTGTTTGTGGTCGGCCTCTTTTGTTTGAGGGTGGTCTTGTTGTTGGTTTGTGTATAGAATTTACAGTCAAAAAGAAAAAATGAAAGAATATTAAATGAAATAGATATTATGACACCAACGACCATATTGTTTAAGGTGGTCTTCGTTCCTTGTGACAGGTGTGTCCATTTTAATTACGAAAAAGCAACATTTCATGTGAAACTCGAACTAGTAAATAATGAGTTGACCTTTGTCATCAGTCATCACTTAAAACAATATAAAAAACATTTATGAGTTTACAGTATCTCTTATCTTGATATAACTTTATAACATATAAAGAAGCTAAAATTAAAATAACGGGCGCTACATATATCAGAAGGCATTAAGGCCACTGGGGGCACCTTCCGGTACCCCTCATGGTTAACGGGTTATCGGGTTCCAATGAGTTACTTATAATTTTTTATTTTTAAAATTTGTTTGTACATAGCCGGATTATGATCATGATAGACTTAAGAGGATATTAAAACTTCAGGAATCCATATTTTTCGAGGTCATCAAACTTACATTCATTATGAGGATGAGTAGATGACCGAGACAAAGAAGTTCACTCAAAACATAGAGGTACTAAAATCATTTGGAAAGTGAAAGTGTTACGAGCCCCTATGAAAGACTTTGGGGACATTTTAGTATGTGGATGTCATGAGTTACAACAACCCTATCTAAAGACAATTAGTTAGAATCTTCACCATTATTTTGGTAGACGTTGTTATCCCTCTCCCTCCTAAGATACATTGTACACACCCTCAAAAATTCTATTATTTTTTTTTTTACTTTTATAAAATATTGTATCATTATTGACTTGGCTGTCTGAGAAACAAGAAAGTATGTATGTATGTACGTGTGTGTGTGTATGTATGTTTGTGGTATGCAACTTAAGCTTAATTGGATGTCTCCATGTATGTGTAGTATGCATATATGTATATATGTATGTTTGTGGTATGAAACTTATTTGTATGTATGTATGTATGTATGTATGTATGCTTGTGGTATGCAGCTTGCATGCAACTATGTATGTGTAGTATCTCTAAGTATGTATGTATGTATGTATTTATTTGTGTGTGTGTGTGTGTGTATGTATGTATGTGTGTGTGTGTGTGTGTATGTATGTATGTATGTGTGTGTGTATGGTGACAAGAAAGAACGGTTACCCCTTGTATTGGTTATATTATAGAACGGTCTTATGGGCGTCTTACAATTATACAACGGGCTTTTGTGTATACTCATTGTACATTCACTACATTTCACTAGTTTTTCCCCGCGTTTTGTGAAACTGAAGCGCCAATTCGTCTGTAATAAATTCTTTATCCAACTTCACACACTTCTCATCGTTGTTTCCCACAGACAAAAACCCAAACACCCCTATTTCAATACAATGGCTCTCGACACACTTTTTCGTTAACTCACAAGATAATTTTTCAAAACGGTGCTTTGCATTATATTCAACGATTGGACGTCACAACGTTGTAAATCATTTTATAGACCGGTGTTAATAGACGTTTTTATAGTAGTGGAAGATCCCCCACTTTTTTCAACTAGGTTTCATATATGCCTTTAACTAAAACACGAATAACAGATCATGGCCTCGTTTTTTATAAGCTAATAACAAATTATCATCGATGATTATGTGAATTCAAACACTCATTTTCATCTTCGATATGGCTATTCGTCACTCTTTTTGTGTTATTCTCCTATGATAAATTGAGAGCATTACGTAACATCACTTTGTTGAATATCTGGATATGTTTGGATCACTATCATAGACAGGATAACAATCAATGCATAGCGCCAACATCTTAACATCTCTCTCTCTACCCCCCCCCCCCCCCCCCTGTCACACCCTTATCTTAGGCCTAGGAGTATGATCCATAGTTGGTACCACATTTGTAATTAAATCAGAGTTGCAGGTTAATGCGGAAGACTTTAATAAACATGTGGATTTAAAGTTAAAATATTTACATTACAAAAGACGAGACAAAAGTCTCGTTTGGTTTTACCTTGTTTATATGTTTTACAAAACACCATATTTACTAGTTTAGACAAAATTATCCGAGCCATTGGATTCTTGAGCTCTTCGTCTTTCAAGCTCTAGTCTTGATTACCTGCAAAATATTATAAAATACGTCAGCAGGGAATGCTGGTGAATATGCTGACACAAAAATATTTCTTTACTTAATTACCCCTCGTGACTACGTAAGCCTCGGCCCATCTTGGCTTAGGAATAATCAAGTTAAAACAAATATCATTATAAACTCGAGTCTCTAAACTAGGTTACCCCAGCAAAACACCGCAGCGTTTCGACGTACTTAGGTACCATAAATATACATAAGGTCATTCTCACTCGAACATACTTTGGTTCGGCCCATCGTGGCTGGAGGTCGTGACCAGGCGTGGTGCGATGTGCCCACCGCATTCCACATATGTAAGGATCCAGACAAACGTATACTACAGCCTGAGGGCTAGGCTCATACTCTTATTTATAATTTTTTTAGAGACACGTAGCCTCATGTAAAGTTTTACACATAACACATTTGATTTGTTTGAAAACAAGTTTGTAAAAGTGAGGCGTATTCACCTTTTGATAGAGATCGGTTTCCAACATCGTCCGTGAGTTCTTCTCTTGCTATCTCGCACCTATAGTACGAGTATAAATTTTGTTAGTCGGATACACGATCCGGCTTAAGACCTTTAGTCTTTATTTATCTCGATGAACCTTTAGTTCATGATCTCTTTTTACTTTAAAATCTTTAGTTTTAATAGTAATTTATAAACCTTTAGTTTATTCTTAAAACCCGACGTTTCTTCTTCTTTAGGAAACGTATTCTTTTCTTTATTATTTAAGAATACTCATTATTCTTAAATAATATATTTTATAACAAATATTAATCATATTCATATATATATACTCACATATATGTTTTCATTTTTCTTTTCTTTATTTTCTTTGTTATATGTTTCTTCGTTTATCGAGAATAACTTCGACTTGGGTATTAAGACTTTATAATATTTTAATATATTTTAGTCGGGCATCATGCCTACCTTTGTTGGCTTAGAAATACCCTAGTCACTTGGGCAGCACTTCGACGCCAATTGCTCTTTTCTACTCTTGGCACGCTTTTCGAGACACCAACCCTTCTTGGCACGTACTTCGAGATGATTGTCGGGACGTTGGGACAGCACTTCTTTCTTGTTTGGAATATCATCGGGGAATGGCACGTTTATCGAGGTTTCGGGGCACGTTTATCGAGATGAATTGATGGCACGTATTTCGAGGTAGTGAGAGAAGTTAGAGAGAGAGTAATTGTGTGAGATTTTGATGTGTTAGGAATGAATCCCGTGGCCGCTATTTATAGGGCTGATTTTGGATCCCATCGCGGTACGCGATGGGTCCCTTGGCAAGACCGTCGCGTACCGCGACGTAGGCTTGTTGAGTCAGTGGGTAGACCTGCCACGTGGCGACACGTGGCAGGCGCCGCTCCACGTGACAACAAGTGGCGGTCGTGTTGCCACGTGGTGACACGTGGCGCAACCGTGTGCCACGTGGCACACGTGTCACTGTGTGACAGATACCCCATCGCGGTACGCGATGAGGTTCTCTTCTGATTCCGTCGCGTAGCGCGACGGGTCAGGAAATCAGAATTTTCATTTTAGTCCATTGAGTTTGGAATTTGGAAAAACTGGTCTTCTTGACTTTGGAAACTTGACATTTTTGGCCCGAAAATTACGTGATGTTACATCCTCCCCACCTTAAAATAAATCTCGTCCTCGAGATTGCTTCACGAAAATAAGTGGGGGTATTTCTTTCTCATTTCGGACTCGAGTTCCCATGTGTACTCGGGTCCTCTTCGGGAATCCCATTTTACCTTTACGATCTTCAAAGTTCGTCGTTTAAGTTTCTTTAATTTTGAATCTTCGATTTGGATTGGACGTTCTACGAATTTTAAGTTCTCGTTAATTTCTACGTCTTTTAATGGCATTGTTAGAGTTTCGTCGGCTAGACACTTTCGCAGATTTGAGATGTGGAATACGTCGTGTATCCCTTGCATTTCCTCAGGTAGTCGCAAACGATATGCGGCGGTACCAATTCGTTCAAGTACCTCGAAGGGTCCAACGAATCGAGGACTTAACTTGTCTTTCTTGCCGAAGCGGACTATGCCTTTCCATGGCGAGACTTTCAAAAGTACCTTTTCACCGACATTGAACTCTAGTGGCTTACGACGGACATCGGCGTAACTCTTTTGGCGATCACGTGCCGTCTTAAGTCGTTCTCGGATTTGAATGACTTTGTCGGTGGTTTCTTGGATTATTTCGGGTCCAGATAATTGATTCTCTCCGGTTTCAGGCCAGCAAACGGGCGAACTACATTTTCGACCATATAACGCCTCAAATG